>NC_056743.1:839099159-839114999 GCF_019279795.1 Protopterus annectens
ATATTATAAGTTTGATATGATGATTAAGGTGCTTGTCTCACAGACACAAGTTACAAGGTCTGATTCTGACTATTGAATTCTTGGAAAAATATTAGAATTCAAGGCAATCTGCCAATGAAGTTTCTTCTACAAAAGTGATGCTTTTCCAGGGTTAAAAAAAAATAAAAAAACAAAACAAAAAAAATGTTCTTTTTAAATCAAGCAACGTTTTAGAATGCTATATCAATGTTTTATTAACAACACAATTCTTAATACATGTTAATAATTTTTCTTTTATAATTTTCTTTTGTTCTTCCTGATGTAGAATCTGAGACACTTGGAGGAAGGGGGAGCATAAACCACCCCATTAATGTTGAAATTATCTTTACCCAAGCATGGAATAACTCTGGGGATAAAAATAAACTGGCATTGTAGGCATGCTCCACAGTTTGAGATAAGTGTCCCACACTCCAAAAGCCCCCAATGCTGCCCAAAGACTTGTAAATAAATTTTGAATAATGTCCAAGTCTACCTGTAAACAAAACAATGTTAAAAACTACCACTTTTTTCTGTGATAGAGTGAATTTCATCAGTTTCCAAGGAATGCTGCAGCACCATAACTTACATAATATAGTGGCAAAACTGCCCATTCTACCCAGTTTCACACCAAACTGATTTGTGCTAAAATCACGCCCTTTAATTTTCTGCATTCTGGGTCAGATGAACTCTCTTCAGAGCGAATTCTGGAAATCTGAATGAAACTTTAGTGATAATTCTTATTTGACTCCTATTTGAACTATCAGAATGCAAATATTGGTTAGAGCAAGTGGATTTTTTAAAAATGATAAATCTCTCAGCTAACACATAATTTTTCACAAAAGTTATATGTTTATGTAGAGTGGGGTTCCACTGAAGAACGGCTACAAAAGATGCTGGCATCAGTCTCGACTCCCACTGCTTGACCTAATGTCAAAGCAGAATTTACCTTCATTAACAATACTTTCATCATAAGGATAGTATCTACGTAACTAAGTCATGTGGGGATGAAAGTAAAATACCTCAAAGTGATTTCATACAGCTTATCACTTGGGCTGAAAATATGAAAATCAGACTCCACAAAGTCACCGTTTTGCTGACATATGGTCCTGTCTCAGGCATCTAGTTCTTCCATTGACCATTCCTGCACTCACAATGATCCCCACTGGGGGTAGTATGCAGTTTTTTTCTGGTTTGCATGTGTGTGCCCAATCCATTAGTCTCTTTCTGAACAGATTACATGGGACTGATCCAAAAAAGAATCAGAATAAGTCCCTTTCAAATTGATCAAACTCAGACTAACTTAAGGGGTTTGTAAATTAACAGTTCTGGTAAACTAAAACTCTCCCAACATTGTAGTCTTTCCTGCATCAGTAATTTCTTTTCCCTCCATTGCCTCTATGACTCAACATGTTTCTTCAATTTGTTAAAAATGTCATTGTATTGAGCTTTTCTAATTTCAAATAATAATAAAATACATCCTGATGGACATGTTTAAATTTGTGGCCTCCTTTATAAGGCAGTCAAAGCATTTTTTCACTGTGTTTAACCAATATCCCCAAAATACTCCGTTCTCATGTGTTAAAAACTATAGATAAATGAGTACAAAGGTTAGATGCTGTGAAGTTAAGTTTGGAAATTTGAGGAGACAGAACCTTTTGGGCATCATATCCTGCTGGATATATTACATAAAATTCAAATTATCTAATTGCAAGAATTTAGAGTTAAGCTACTCAGAAAAATAAATCTTCAGCTCGTGTATACCACCCTAGTCTGACAAAGTATGAGCTCCACTACCTAAAGAAATGGAAGATGAAACAAAGAATCTCAGTCATTGCATCCAGAAATCCAAATTCACTGCCAATGGAATGCAACCATCCAGCAGACCATTGTGAAGCTCATTAATACAAGAATTACCAACACCGTGAATGAAGGCTGTGTTAGAAGCATTCACTGACACCAACCCACTGTCCAAATGGAAGTTTTTCTTTTATTTTTCAAGACAGTGGCTAAAGACTACAGGGGCAGAGATTGAGAAACATTGTACAAGGCAGTTAATTTGGCAGATTGCCTTGAATTCTGGTGCGTTTTGCTGGGATTGAATGAACATATTGCTACAGCTGTGGTAGTTAAAACAAAAGTAAATAGGCTGAGTTGTTAGCTATGCCACACCACTTGGGTCTGTGTTATTGTTTACATGAAGTGTATTTGGTGCTTGTTTATACTGATGAAGTCCTTATTTTATTAATGGAAGCTGTCATAAATGTATGTATTCATGTGTTCATGTTTGTATGAGTAATGTTCTGCCACAGATGAGCGCCTGCTACACCTCAGTCAGCAGACCCCCCCAGTTAATCAGCAGTCCATTGCCTGAGGAGTCCAGAATTCCAATAGCGTGCCAAACAAGCTAGGACTCAAAGATGATGTCAAACATTTAAATTACTGCTTTTCAACAGTTTGCAGTCATGAAAAGCTGTCCCCTAACTGAATGTGCCAGAATTTTGTCATCTTGTCCAACTGCAAAAGCCCTAAATACATATATTGATTTGCAAGACTCTGGTGCATATGATCACTAGAAATGAAAGAAAAATTTTAGCACGGGCTGGGGTTTTACCTGACATGTAGTCCTACAAATTTCATAAATGGACATGTTGTATGGCTAAACTGGTGAGGCCTTAAATGACAGATTTGTTACGTTTTAAAATTGAGTTTAGAACTGTACATGCATATTGGCTGTAAATAAAGTTAGGAGGGCACTCATTAGTAACAAGTATGTAACACAGAGTGGCCCTCAGTTTTCTGGAAAACTGGTTGTTGCAGTACAATGTGAATTTACAAGTTCTGAGTCTAGTGGCCCCATCAACCTATGGCTATAAAATAGCTAAAATTACAAAAAACTGTAGATTCTTGGGGTACCTTCCTATTGCCCTGTGCCAGGACAGGTCTTTAGATCAGAGTCAGCTTCAAGATCATCCATCACTACTATGCTCCAGATTAGAGTCAGCGTCAAGATCATCCATCACTCCCATGCTCCAGATCAGAGTCAGCTTCAAGATTATCCATCACTACTATGCTCCAGATCAGAGTCAGCTTCAAGATCATCCATCACTACCATGCTGTCACTTATGTTACCACCGTCATCTATCTTCTGCTCCACTTCCTGCTTCTGTAGATAATTCTGATTTACAAACCCCACTTGGTTACACTGGAAACATTTCACCTAAAGATGTTGGCATGAATTGGAACCAGTGGCTTGCCCCTTTGCCTGTGAATCCTGCTGTGTTAATTTGTATGCCTAATAATAAATTGTCTTAAACCCATGTGTGGTGCTGAATACCCTCCTATTGTTCAGTTCTACCCTGCTTGCTAGACAGAGGTTACCATGTTATTTATATTTTACCCATTTCCTTGAAAGAGATGCACTCTTGATCTGCTAACCAGATTTTCATGTCCTCATGTAAAGTACTGAGTGCTTATTGTAAGGTCTCCCAACATTTCAAATGTAGTAGTTTGATATCCACTAACCAGTCCATTAAAGCAAGTGCTTATTTCTGCAGTGAAAGTGCCCACACTGACTTTTATTTTCTATTATGCTTTCTCAACTGTTTCCTACAACTATAAGGGTATAAGTTTAAATAATTAAAAAAACACATTTTACACTTTTTTATACTACACGGGGTCAGGGTGTCATGTCACTTGTTGCTATCTCTTCCTATTCAGTGCCACTCTCCTACCCTCAATACTCTTGCCTGACTGTCGGAGGTCTTCTCTCACACAATCCATCCATCTCTTTGCTGGACAACCTCATTTCCTCTTGCCTTCTTCCTGTCTGTCCCAAATCATCATCTTCACCACATTATCTTCTGCTTTCCTGCACTTGTGCGTGAACCACTGTAATCTGTTCTACTTGACTTTTTCTGTAATTGGAGCTACTTTGGCTTCTGCACTTATGACCCATTTCTTCGTTTGTCCCACAGTGTACCTCCTACTACCTGTCTCTAGCACTTCATCTCCATCACTTATAGCTTTGTCAAGTGCCCTGCCTTTATGGTTTTGGTACCATACAGTAGTACTGGTTGCACCACTGTTTTCTACAACTTACTTTTCAGCTTCATTGACATTCTTCTTTCATACACTACACCTGTCAGCTGCAGCCCCCCTGATTCTAGTTTTAATGTCCTCCTTCAGACTTCCCTTCAACAACCCTTCACAGATACTTGAAGTTGTTAACCTGTTCTACTGCTTTCCCTCCTATTTTCAACTTCTTCCGATTTCTCACCATTTGCTATTTCAACTGTCTTATCTGTACTTCATTTAACCCCATCTGCCTTCAGCTTTGCATTCTATTCCCCTATCCTTTGCTGAAGTTTTTGTTCAGAATCTGCCTATAATGCCACATTGTCTGCATACAGCAACTTTGTTGACCTGACCCCTCTTACTTGTTTACTAATGTTGTCCATCACCAGTATGCATATCAGTTGGTTCAGAGATGAACCCTGATGCACACATACTCTCCCTGGGAACCCCTCTGTTAGACCGAACACTGTTCGTACTTGAGTCATTAGGTCCTTGTACATAGCTTGCACCAATTCTACTGATGTTTCTGGGGCTTTGAACCACCACAGTATTGCAAACGTCAGCTTCCTTGGGAACTTGTGATATGCTTTCTCCAAGTCTAGGAATCCCCAGTTGGACTATTTTCCTAATTTCTAGCTTCTTCTCAAGTATCTGCCACACTGAGTAATGGGATGATTGTGCTGCATCCTGATCCAAGCCTGAACTGCTCATCTCCCATCTTGCTTTCTACTAATCTGAATATTTGGTTATCAATCACCCTTCTCTGGCACTTTCATGTTGTGTGATCAGAACTTGATACCTCCATACTGTCAACAGTTGTGAATGTCCCATTTGTAAGTAGTATGCTTATTCTCCAGTCCTTTGGGATGTGCCTGTCTCCACACTGCTAGGAGTACCCTCAGGAGCCAGTTCTCCCCATCTCATCCAGCATCTTGATCGTATCTGCTGTGACCTCATCTGAGCTTGCTGCTTTTCCCTGACTTCATTTTCCTTAGTTTTGTTCTTACTTCTTCTAGAGGGGCTCCCCTGCTTCAATCACTGGGGCTATGTCTTGGGCAGTAGAGCTTCTGTGGGTTTTTCTTCATTCAGAAGCTGCTGGAAGAATTCCTTCCATCTGCCTTTGATGTTATGTGGACTGGTGAGCAGGTTGTTGCTGGCATCCTTTATGAAGGGTGTCTGACTATCTTCTTTATCTTTCTGTCTTTGCTTTGCAACCTTATAAAGTTCATTTGTGCCATCCACCGAGTCACTATCCAGAAGTTGGCAGAGTGCTTCTGATGTCTTGTTTTTTCTATTGCAACTCCTCTCTTAGCTTCTTTGTTAGCCAACCAGTATTCCTTCATATGCTGTTCTGTGTTTTCTATCTTCTACTTTTTCCTGCACTCCTCCTTTCTTTTGATGACTTTCTGGTCTTCTGCAGTCCTCCACCAACTTTTCTTATATATCTTATTTCAATACCTGGCTCAGCCACATATCTGTTATAAGTCTACCCATTTCCTCCTCTTCTTGACGTACTAGAGCTATGAGCAATTCCTTGAAATGTTGTGCTTTCTCTCCAGTCAGCTTCCAGGTCTTTAGTCTGGTTTCTGTTGACCTTAGAGCCTTCTCTGACCACTGCTTGCAGCTGATTGCGGCAACCAGTGGTTTATGCTGTGGGTCGACTTTCACTGGAAATGACATGCAATTGCTGATTCTACCTCAGTGTCCTTTCCTTATTGGAGGAAGTCTACTTGAGTTGTATGTTGGCTACATTTATATGTGGTCTTGTGACTGTCTCTGTTTCTGAACCATGTTAAATGTTCAAATAAAAAATTCAAAGTCATCCCCTCCCTATACCAATGAAACTGTTTATTACTGACTGACATCCAGTGTCGGGTTTCAACCCTTTCTTCTTGAATGCATGTGATGAAGAGTTACTAGCGGTTTCTCTTGATGGGATACCCCCCCCCCCCCCCCACACACACACTCCTTCAGCACTGTCTGCTCTTCACACTGCAGTTTCCTTTCCTCCTGTGCAGCTTTATGATCTCTTATTCTTCCTGCTGCTTCACTCTCAAGGTGTTTCCTCTCTAACTCCAACTTCCATAATCCAGGCTACATTGAGATTTCAGGATGTATTGAGATGCTTTGCTGGGAATACATTTATAAAGGTGAAAGTTTTGAACACTGAACCACAAAACATTAACCACAAAAGGTCTAAACAAAAAAACAACAGTGCAACCAGCATATTTGGGGGAGGGGGGGCAAGCCTCCTGCACCCCCACATCCCTGCTAATTATATATACCAACTCTGAGATTGCATTACAGGGAAAACAGTCCCTGCTGTATTACAATCTTGCACAACATTCAGCAGGCTTTTTAGTGCTGCTAAGATGGCAGCACATAACATCAATGTTTTGTGTTTCTACTTTCAGTGGCCTATCTTTTGTGCTTTGATATTTATAGCATTTGCTCTTATGCATGACATGTATATTGCTATATGCTCTGCACTTAACAGACACTATAGGGCTGTTTTCATGTTCAGTGAACTGAATTTCAACTGTACCCAAGGAACTGGATTAGCCCACTATACACTAGTGTTTACTTACTTTTTATCTGCGGTGGTAGTGCTGCGGTAGCATTGTCACCTCACAGTAAGACGCTGTCTGGTTCGATTCTCAGCTAGAGCGTCTTCTGCGTGGAGACATGTGTGAATGGGTGTACCTTTGTTGAAGGTTGTGCGTCAGGGCTGGCAACTCGGCATGTAAAAATCAACTGCCAATCATTAGTGGACCGGAGTTCCACTGCGGCGACCCAACACTAGTCTTTACTTTTTAGGAGAATCGGGTGAGCATCGTCTAAGTCAGTGGCTGGTTTATTGCAATTGGAAGTTGAGAGAATCAAACAAAAACTACAGGGTGAAACTTATTTGCAGCGTTTAGCTGACAACCTCTGAATTTACCTACCAGATTGGTCATGCCAGATTATGAAATTCTCTTTGCTTTATGCTCTTTAGTCAGATCTGACACTGACCTTTTTCAGTATTCCACATAGAATGCTGATGTAGGTACAAGCGTGCATATACTTCTTGTTAATCAACTTGTTTTGCAGACTGTATAAGTCCAATATGAAGTATCCACAGTTCTACAAGCCAGTTTTGACAGCTAGGGGATACAGACCAGTGAGCTGCACTATAGCCTGCTAGTATGCAAAAGTTAATTGGCCTTAACAGTGTGCTACAACTGTTCATGATTGTCTTGGGTAATTCCCGATACATGCCACACCTAAATAAGCTACACAGTGATTAGTTGCAAAGCATTTATAGTCACTGTCTCCTCAAGATTTCACCCAAAATTCTGCCACTCCAATGCTTTCAAGTGCTATCTTATCAACAAAAACTGAAATTTCACGTGTACACACACTCTCTCTCTCTCTTACACAGACATGCACAGTCAATGTTTACTTGGAGGGATTAATGATACATTTTAGTAAGAGAACCCCTCTACTATTTTCAGAACAACATGCTGCCATCAGCTGGACCAGTCTGGCATACCAAGATTATAATTACTTTTATGCTTAAAATAAGTCAAATATTAAATATACACATGGCAGCAATAGCTCTAAGAAGTCACGCTTCATAATATAGATGCAACAGCTGATATTTAGTCAAACAATAAATGTGTGTGTGGTGGCAGTAGTTCTAAGTTACTCTTCAAAAGACAGATGCCAATAGCTCATACATAACCTATCCTTTTAATTACCTTTAAATATATTTCACCAGCCATAAGTTTTGGAAATGGAATAACGAGTCTCAATATTTGCAATAAAACTAAGTAATATACTTGAAGATTAGATAGGCAAGCAGACAGATGGCATAAATGAAAAACTATCAGCTAAACTATTCTAATTACAGCTTTTTAGCTAAAGATTTGCAATTTGCTTGCTGTGACTAATTTGAAAACCAAATAACAGTTGCAGAGTGTTCATGGGCATCCTTTTGCAGCTTAAGCTCCTTCTAAATGTAGCCCCGTTGTACATATTTCAGCTGACAAACACAGACAGTCTTTGTAAACCTTTGAATTTTGGGAAACTAACATACTTCTTCCTTTTCTCCCATTTTCATATATGTCAACTAAAAACATTATACTACCGGGTTTGTATAACATTACTCCAGTCATTCACTCCCCTTTTTAACTAAAACTTTCTTTCTTACTTTTTTTGTAGTAAAACTTTCCCTCCTTATCATGCACATGTGGAGACATTCAGTGTCAGCTGGGAGGGAATAGCACATGCAGAGGCTGTGTGTTGCACTGCTCAGCATTGGTAGCTTAGTTTGCAAATTTCCCACCCCATTCCTAGCCAACCCATACACAGATACCTCTATAATTATCTAACGTTGTCTCTCTACCACCCAGTCAACTTCAGGTTATCCTCTCTTCACCTTACACTGTACTACACCTCACCAACCACACTCATAGCCTTCTTAAACATTAGATGTTATGTGATCCTATCTCGCCTACATTCTGACTGATGGGCTCGGAGCCGATCCCTCGGCTCCGACTCGGCACGCTTATGCTATAGAGCGAGGCCACTAATTGGCTGAGTTATCTTTATCCCAGGATGCACCACCACTAATCCCCCAGATCTCGTTTGCCGCTTACAGAGCTTGGACGTGGTCTCAACATTGGCTGGGCTGAGTACTATATTTATAGTCTCTTTTCCTGTCAGTAGTTCACTCATTTCAACCCAAAAGCTGTTTTAACGGCTAGTTTTTGTGTACGAGTGTGTTTCTTGTTGTTTCATTAACTTTAGCTTAAATTTTCCTGTCAGAGAAGGTTCCTTTTAAGTTAGAGGGGCCTTCCCCTGTACTAACTACTTTAGTGGTTGTGTGTGGGTCAAGTACCCGTTTGAGTTAGAGGGTCTTGACCCTCCTTGTTTTTTTCTCCCTTTCTTTTCTGTGTGTAAAAAAAAAAAAAGTTTTTTTCAGTTTAAAATATTCTGAGTTTTCTGCATACTTTGTACCTGTGTCTTAAAGTTTACTGTTGTGGTCTGTGTTTCCTTGTAGAACTATGTCTAAGGAACATAAACCCTCCGGGTTTAAGAAGTGCAGTGTGGGTTCAAATGTCCATAGCGACGACCACTCCTCGTCGTCTATTGTCTTAGCGCCAAACATCTCCAGGAATCGTTACGAGCAGTGTATGCCATCGTTTTCCTCCCAAGTCCTCCAGGAGAGGAAAAACAAATTAATCCTCAAGGATTAATCAAGCCTTCTTTCGAGGAGGCTTTTATCTTCCTCTCTCCGTTAAGCCTTCTAAGAAGAGGTGAAAGCCCGGCTCCGACCAGTCAGTGAACCGACGGCTAAAAAAGCAAAGCAGACTTCTCCATCGGCTCCACAGACTTCAGAGCCGAGGTCAGAACGGTCTGCCTCGATGCCTCCAGCCTCGACCCCTCTGGTTTGAGCCGAGGTCTGGGGCAGCGAGGCGGGTCACCCTCATTGGCTCCACTGATATTGGAGCCGATAAGGGTCATCAGCTCAGACTTGCCGCCTTCCCCTCGGGCGAAGTCCTTATCGGCGCAGAGGAAATTCCTTGAAGGTTTCCCTCGAGAGCCGATAATTGTTGAGTCCTTTTGAGCGGTCCCGGGCCCTTGAACCCGATGGAGAAATCGGTTCCTGGGCCCGATCGGGTATCCTCGAGATGCTTCCAGGATGTCTGATTCGGACATCGACAGAAGTGCTCCTTGACTCTTCCAGTCTCCGGTGTTCCAAAAGATGGTTTCGGCTCCAGCCCATTCGAAGCTCGAGCCCGATGGTCCACTCCTTACTGTACTTCCTCCTCCAACAGCTTCGGCACCCTTGGAGCAGGTGTTGGTGGAACCAGTGGAGGGTGTTAGGGTCAGGCCCGACCCTTGCTTCTCCGGCCGCCGGCTCCTGGGTGAGGAGTTCCAGTGCGGACTTCTTCCTTCTCGACCCTGGGGGCCGGGATTGATACCTTCGCGGTCCCAAGTCTCCCTCTTGAGTGCTTGTCCAGCCCCGGCGGTGAGTACCCGTCCACTGTAAGTGGCCCTTGGAGGGACCTTCCCAGGACTTCTGGTGGCCCACCTTCAGGAGGGCTATAGTGAGGAGTGCTCTAGCCAAATCTTCTTTGGCTACCTCCACAGTTTCCCACCAGCTCCTTCCCTACATTTGGAGACTGGGTCCATTGGCAGTTCCCCTGTCCGCAGACAGCAGAGCCCCCTGGGCCTCAGGTTACCCCGCTGGGGTTTCTCCCCTCCTGGAGGTCCTTCTGAAGCCTCTTGAGGAAGGAACCTCCCAGAGGAAAAAATTCATGCAAGAGGAAGCATCGTTGACTCCCCTGACGAGTCTTTGACATCTGACACTGATCTCACGATGCAGAGGGTCCCCAAATGCGATCCTCGGATGATGTCTCCCCTTTGCAGACATCCTGGAAGCCCTAAAACAACGAGGCGCTGGCAGTCCAAACCTCCCACTCTGCTGATGGAGTGGGGTGTTCCTGAAGGCCTTGGAGCTCAGCCTCCGCCTCCTGGGTGTCTCCGCCCTTGACGGCGAGCTCTTTGTCAAAGGCGTGGGAACACCTCGGACTCTGTGGAACCGGTGCCCGCTCGTCCAAACAAATTTCTTTCGGCGCCTCCCCAGATAGAGAGTTCCTTACCAAAGGTGTGAGGCTGCTGTGGATGCTATGGTGGTGGCATCTGCTACACACAGCAGGATGTAGCAAGAGGCTTTCTCGTCCGTCCATCCTCCCTAATAAGGAGTCCTAGGGTATGGATGCGATGCCGGCAAGCGCACCCCCTAAGTTCAGCCGGCCCTTTACCCTTAGGTCTTTGAACTACCTGGCGCTTTTCACAGATTCCAGAGGGATCTGATTAAGGAGCTATCCGATACCCTCTTAGGTAAACCTGCCTGAGGAGCTTTGCCCAGACGGTTCGGATCTCAGCTGGCTACAATGTCATTCATTTCGAACTGCGTCCCATGAGGCTCATTTCCATTGTTATGCGTGCCGAAGGGCGTAGAGTGCGTCGCCCAATTACAGGCATTGCTCTACGGAGACAAGCCTGGCTCCGCCCTCAATGTGTCATTTCTCGCGGAGGCCTTCAAGTCTTCATTTGCCCGGCCGCCCCCTTTGATGGGTCCTCCTGTTTGGGCCCAAGGTGAAAGACAGCACTTACCCCGCTGTGAGACAGGAGTGGTAAGACTCTGACTGTCATTAGGGCACGATTTTTCCCACTCCTTTCGGCCTTATCCCAAGGCTAAGGGAGGGAAGATGTGGTTCAGGAGATCGCAAGTCTTACCCTCTCAGCCAGGAAGGTTCCCCTCCAGAGGCAGAGGAGGGGGGGAAATTCATCAGGAAGATGCCGTCCCAGAGGCAGAGGCCCCCGCAACACTGGAGACCACTTGAGTCCTTTCATGGCTCTTCAGCCTTTCATGAAGATCTCTGAGGATTGCCGACTGTGCTGCTCCGGAGCCAGTCGGGGTTGCTTTGAAGCACCCTAAAGGCCTGGGAAGGGATCACTCCAGGACCGATGGGTGCTTCGAATTATCGCCGGAGGTTACTCCATCCCATTCACTGCCCCCATGCCCCCTCAGTCCAAAAGGAGAATCCCGGACCTCGCCACCTTAAGTCCAGCGGGATACCACGCAGCCAGCAGAAATTTCAAAACTGCTGCAAAAGGAGCCATCCAACCAGTCCCTCACGAGGACCCAGATCCGGATTAGGGACTTACTCAAGATTCTTTTGGTGCCAAAAGACCGGGGACTTGAGGCCCATTTTGGACCTAAGCAACCTAAACCAAGTTCAGTCAAGAAGTCCAGTTCGAATGGTCACTTTACAAACTATTCTCCCATTGTTGGAGAAAGGTGTTTGGATGTGCTCCATAGATCTCAAGGACGCGTTATTACCATATCAAAATACATCAAAGCGTCCAGGAGACACTTGCGCTTCAGCCTAGGGAGGCAGTCATTTTCAGTTCCGTCGCTGCCCTTTGGTCTCACCACAGCCCCCAGGAGTATTCACCAAATGCTTGGCAGTAGTGACTGCTCCCTTGAGGAGTCCGGATTCCAGGTGTTTCCGCATTACCTAGGCGAGCTGGCTAACAGCACACCTCAAGCATCTACTTCTCACAGACCTGCCAAAGCCACAACATCACTGGGCAATTCCCTCGGAATCACCTTCAATTGGCCAAAGTCTGTGTTCACGGCCATCTCAAAGGAATAAGATTCATAGGGGCAGAGATAGATTCAAACCAGATGCGGGTCTATCTACCTGCAGACAGAATTCAGATCATACAAAATCAGGTTCGAGCCTTACTCCCAGGTCAGTCCAAAGCCCCAGCCAGAATGGTCATGCAGCTGGTGGGATCGATGTCTGCCACAGTTCTGCTAGTTCCCTTGTGCAAGGTTGCATGAGAATCCTCCAGTGGCTAGCTTGGCACCAGCTCAGTGGTCGCTTTTCAGGAACTCCCTCTCAATCATCTAACGCGGATCACCAGAATCTTGCAGGCCAGGGACCTTGCTGGTGGCTGAGTGTCCTCCAATTTGGATCAGAGGCTGACCCTTTGTTCTTCCTCCTCCGTGCGGCCACTTGACCACGGACGCTCCCAGGCAATGGTGGGGGGCATACCCTGGGCAGGTCAGTCCAGGGCAAATGGCATCGAGGAAGAGACCTCTCTTCACATCAACATCGTAGAAATGAGGGCAGTACTCCTGTCCACTTCAAGCCCTTCACTATTACCTCCCTCAGGGCATACATTGCTGTTCACTCAGACAACATGTGTCAGTTGTCTGGTACCTGAACAAACAGGGAGGGACCAGATCCTATCCTCTTTGCAGGGAAGTGATGAGGGTCTGGGAATGGGCAGTCTCGACCAAAACGCTTTCCCTGAGTGGCTTGCTCACATACTGGGCAAATCCAATGTCATAGCCGACAGGTTGAGCAGAACCATCCTCTCTCCTCACGAATGGTTCTGAACATGACTATTACAAGACAGATTTTCAGCGAATGGGAGTTCCGTTACTTTCGACCTCTTGGCGACTCCCTCTGAATCGCGAGAAGTGCAAGATTTTTCTCCCTAACCCTGGCTCCGGGGAAGAGCCCACCATGGATCACGTTAGTCCATCCTTGCCCATTACACCGGCCTGCTTTTATGCCTTCCCTCCAGTTCCTCTCCTACCCAGGTAATTCAGAAGGCATCTCTCTTAGGGGCAAGATGATCTTAATTGCCCTTACTGGCCTCCGTCAAGTCTGGTTTCCCTATCTTCGAAACATGCTCTGGAAGGTCCATGGTTCCTGGACCAGAGTCCCAGACCACCTACTGATTCATCAGTCGGGACTACTACGACTCCCTACACACATTAAAATTGGCCTGGCTCGACTCCTCTTCCGACCATAGTCATGGAGACATGCACTAGACCCAGATGTAGTTACATATTGTCTTCCAGCCCACAAGTTCACTACTGACTGAAGAAACTGTATTCTAGCAAATGGAAAGGTTTGCTATCTGGAGCTCAACTCCGGGGCCTGGACCCCATTTCTACTCCGTTGGCAGGAAGTACTCAAGTTCCTGACCTCTCGCACTTTTCAACCCAAGGCTCTTTTGTCTCTACCATTAAAAGTACAATTGGCAGCGTTACTTAATTTTCATGAATCCATAGACCCACCCTTAATGAGCAGCTGGTTGTAAAGACCTTCTTGAAAGGTGCTGCTCTATTAAGACCTCCGGTTTCTCATCCCGCACCTACATGGGATCTCGATATAGTATTCACGTGCCTTGACTTCTTCCCCTTTGAAACCGACAGCTACCTGTGATTTAAAGTTTCTATCATGGAAGACTCTGCCTTTTCTGGTGGCAGCAATTACTTCAGCCAGAAGGGTTTCAGAACTTCAAGCTTTGTCAGTGAAACCCCGTACTTGGTTTTCAGCACAGACAGGGTTTCCCTCAGACCAAATCCTTCTTTTTGTTCCTAAAAGTCTGTTCTACTTTATGCTTGCAACAGTCATTAGAGTCTCCCAGTTTTTTTTTCCAAAATACTCCAATAAAGCGGAATTTATTTTTCCACACACTCTAGATGTCCACAGGCAGTTACGTTTTATTTGGATAGGACCAAACAATCAAGGAGGAAGACAAGATCAGTTGTTTTATTGTCCTTTGCAGAAAAACACTCTAGAATTAGACATAGCTTGATCCACAAAGGTCAGCTATTGCCAAAATGGATCCAGGGACTGTATTACTCAAGCTTATGATTTATTCTAACAAAAGGCTTTCCACCTCTGTCAAGGACTCATTCTACAAAGGGCTATGGCTACGCCCGGTAGCATTTTAGATTAGCTTACGCTATTAGTGACATTTGTTACTTTCTTGGCTACATGAGATTAGCTTCCCCGCGCTACCTTCATTTCTCACTACAAATTAGATGTGGCATCTGAGAGGACTGTGAGAGCTTCATTTGGTTCCACAGTGCTCCAGGGTGTTTTCCAATGAGCCACCCAGGATTTAGGTTGCTAGGGGCGCTGTCCCATCAATGGTCAGAATGTGGCAGAGATGGGGATCACATAACATCTTTTGGTTATGTACTTTCCACCATTAACTTCAGAATCAGTGGGATCCATCTAGCCTTCCATTCATCAACTCCACCCTCCCTTCCCCTTCCTTGAAGATCAGAGAGGATATCTCAGAAGGTCGAATCCTGTTGTTTCATCGTGAAACAGCTCTAACAATGTTATATAATCAAGCTGTGCATGTGTGTGCATGAATGCGGACAAACAAAGATCACCGGGGATCCAGGTGGTGGTGCATCCTGGGATAAAGATAAGCTCCAGCCAATTAGAGGCCTAAGCTCTCATAGCATAAAAGCGTGCGAGTCGGGCCGAGGATGGTCGGCTCCGAGCCCACATCAGTCAAGAATAGAAGCCGAGATGGATCCCAAACATCTGAAGTTATGGAGAGTACATAACTAAAAGTTACTAATCTTGGCCTTAATACCAAAATAGGAAGGCAATAAACATGATAGCAGCATAAAGAAACCAAAACTAGAGATGGTAAAGCAGGGAATTCTACCATAGATAAAACACTGAAAAGGTTTATTGTGAGCTTTACGTTCACTTTATGTCAATGAACTTCATCCCAAGGTCTAATATAGAGGTTCATTGATGTAAAATGAAAACGGCTCCTAATAAACTGTTCTTCGATCCTAAAATCCCTGCATTACCATCTTCATTTCAGACCTAACTAATTTCTGTAATAATCTAATAAATGGACTGCTTTATTTGATGATAATAGCTTGGCCATAAATTGTATTCCTTCTGCTAACACACAACTGCCCACATCTCCATTTCCACAGACTCCTCCTCCTCCTGCACTGCCATACACCAGCTAATACACCCCAAAGCCACTAATCACACACTGACAGACATGCCGTTACACTCAGTCATTGCTTCCAGTAACAAATTTATCTATTCCACTGCTTCATCCTTGCTTTCATCTACAACCCCAAGTGAACCTAAATTACCACCCTATAAACTTCCATCTGTGCTTACATCTTTTGCTTTATTACAAACAAAGAGATGTAAAACTGCCCTATACCCTTAAAGGCAGCCAATCTGAACACTTTCACTGCAAATAATAAATTATCCAAAGCAGACATTTGGCTTAAACCAAAGCCATCCAATTGTATTGCGAGTAACTAAAACATGGCTCAAAGGGAATGGGTAATTCCCTACCTCAAATCTTTTTCAAAAGAATCCAACCCCAGCT
>NC_056743.1:839115499-839155896 GCF_019279795.1 Protopterus annectens
TAACAAATATAATATTATCTCCAAATGTGAAATTCTCAATTCAAACAAATATAATATTATCTCCAAATGTGAAATTCACAATTCAAAATCTTCTTTGTGTATTTAGAACATTGGATTATACGATTATAAAGTTCATTTCTAGTTTTTTTGGTTTCATAGACAAATAATAAAATTATATATTTTTCATTACTGGATGCAGCATATCCAGACTATAGTAAGAAGGCCTAGGGGGGTATTTTTCTTATAACATATCCTCTTCAACTACAGATATGAATGGGAACAACCAGTAAATTATATTTATCCAAAAAATTGGTTAAAATATATACAGTATAAGATAGAGCAAAATATGTTTTATAAAATAGGCATAGGAAGATATCCCAGATATATAAATATTTAACAAATATCACCACCCACGGCAGCAAAAAACGCCAGGAAGCTGGATTCTATGCCACGACAGTACTCTTTATTTGGACACAGTAAACAAGGTTAAGCGCTTTCATCAAAATAAAATGACTTCTTCAGAACACATGATGTTAAAAAATACTCCCATATATACTTGTCATCTCAATAAAAAAACGCCCATATAAACCATTATTCAATTAAATATAGAACATCTTAAAGGAACACAATGCCCTACATAATAACATCTTAACCATTAATTTCTTTTGTTACAATTCCTATAAGAAGTCACATAATAAAACTGTATTAATACTAAATACATATGAAAATAATTTGACTGCACATATATATAAAAACAATGACATTTAACAATATAAAAATCTTATAAAAGTGAGTGACTCACAATTATTATATATTTCTCATATTGTCCTCTAATTAATATATGTAGTAACCTGCTACTGATATGAAAATGTATCTAAACATTATTTATATACTTATATGTTGTATGTCAGATATTATAGTGTGTTTACATGGTGTAAATATAATAAATAACTATGAATATACCTTGTGCTGAATGCAATAATAATCTAAATATTGGTGTAAAAAATATTAGTAATATATTTAATATAATACATTCATATATAGTTAAGTCCTTATAAGGGGTTTGGTAGGGATCATTTCGTTCAACCCCGGAGATGTAGATGCATCAAGTCTGATCTGCCATCTAATCTCCTTTTCACCCACAACTGCCTTTATATTTCCCCCTCTTGGATTTGGGAATATTACCTCCAGGATGGCAAACTTAAAACCAATACATTGTGGGTTATTAATCAAATGTCGGGACAAGGCATTGTTGGTATCACATCTCCTAATGCAGTACATACGATCATATATCCTGGTCTTAAAACAACGGTCAGTCTTTCCAACATAATAGTTCATACATGTTTCACAAATGCCTAGATAAATTATATGTTTGGTCTGACAATTCCCATGGCAGAATTTGACCTTGCTTCTTATACTATTATTTAAGATAATAAAGGGTGCCTCAAGTATATATTTGCAAAAATTGCAATGTCCACATTTTTTTGTACCCATCTTATGCATCCTATTTCTCTTGTAGTAACTAGCTTTAACTTCAATAATTCTTTTCAAGTTATTACCTGTCTTGTAAACAAACTGTGGTCTATCAGGTATTTTCTCCTTTGTTAACGCATCACTAGTCAATATATTCCAATTTGATGTAATAATATTTTTGACTTCCCTAGTGTGTCTGCCATATTTTATTATGCAGGCTTTAGTATATTCATTATTTGTACCCCTGTTGCTAGTACTATTGTTGTTATTGTTCATCTGGTTGTTATTCAATGTTCCAATACCTATAAGGGGTGTATACTTTTTACCCCATTCTTTAGATACATAAGAGGTAACATCTTTAATCATAACTTGAGGATATCCTTTCTCAGCAAATAAACGACCAATGTACGACAATTCTTGTAACATGAATTCCTTATCTGATGTCATCCTTGCAGCTCGGATACATTGCCCCCTTATAATACTCCATTTTGTGTTGTAAGAATGTGCACTTTCAAAGTGCAAATAACCATTGCTAAATGTATCCTTTCTATAGATGCGAGACTGAAAGGCCTCTCCATCACTATATAGAAAAACATCTAAATAGTTGATCCCCGTAGTGTCACATTGATATGTGAATTTGAGATAATCTGTAGTATGATTAATATAATCCACAAATGATGACAATTCTTGTTTTTGACCTCCCCATAAGATAAAGATATCATCCAAATAACGGACATATCTTTTAATCTGTGTCATCCATTTGGTATTCAAAACAAATTCTATTTCCCAGTCGAGCAAAACCAAATTGGCGTAAATGGGGGCACACGCTGTCCCCATTGCTACGCCAGTCTTTTGTTTATAGTACTCCCCCTCAAAATATATGTAATTGTGGTCAAGTACTATATCCATAAATTCAATAAGTAAAGATGTATCATCCTGTCCTAATCCACTGTGCTTGCGTATACTATTGTGAAACCTATTCATGCCATCCTCTTTAGGGATGCATGAAAACAAATCCTGTACATCAATAGTAACAAATACAAGGTTAGGGCTCCATAACTCCTGCTTGAAAATACCTAAGAATTCCCATGAATCTTTCATAATATGCTCGACCGTATTATACATATGTTTTAATTTGTGATGAACCACTCGACCAAAAGGAAAGGCTTTACTTGCACTTCCTGAGATGATGGGTCTGAATGGGGGGTCCAAAATATTTTTATGAATTTTAGGGATACCTGTGATTGTTGCTAGTATAAGAAACTCTACTTTGAGGTATTTATATAAATCCTCATTTATTCTGTTTTCCAATACGAATTCCTCTAAATATGAATCAATACGACCATGAGCTATGTTCACTTCATTCAAAGAAGAAACTACATATTGTGAAGAATTATTTAATAATTCAAAAATCTTAGTTGTATACTTCTCCTGATCATAGAGAACAATTCCTCCCCCTTTGTCTGCTGACATAATTCTGATATTCTGTTCACAAAGTGAATCAACAACGTCGTAAACCTGTTGACTAATATCGCAGTGTCCTTTTTGACGCCTATGTTTATTATATAAACCATACATTTCAGCATTTACCACATTCTCAAATGATGTCAAAATTTTCGACATGGGGGGGGGGTAAAAACACTTTTCTTCTTCAATTCACTCGTGTCTTTATTAATCGTGATGTTCTTGTTAAAAAATAACCCCAAATTCAGTTTTCTCAAAAATAATTTGAATTCCACCAAGGTATCAGTTATGTCCAGAGATTTGTCTGGAATAAACTTCATACCCTTGGAAAATATAGAAAAAAGCTCAGGTTGAACTAAATATGTGCTGTAATTATATATTTTCATTTCCCCACTAGTATGTAGTATCCCATTAATAGCATGTTCTTCACCCTTGTCTGTTGTACACATCACAGGATTTTCACCCTCAGCCAACAATGTAGGACAATTGAAACATTCAGGGTAAACTATGGATAAGGTCTGCGTCCTGTTCATCTGTTCTTCCCTTGCCCCTTCTGTTTCACTGTCTGCCAATTGTGATAATCCCTCTCTTCCTCTAAAAAAAGTTCTTCCTCCCCTTGAGCTGTAGTGAAGTCCTTGTAATTAGTAATATACTTCATATCAGTATTGATCCCCCCATCTTTTTTATCTTTTTTAACATTCCACCTATATACCAAACCTTTTTCATATTGAGTAATATCCCTCTGCAA
The DNA here is from genome assembly GCF_019279795.1 of Protopterus annectens. NCBI lineage: Eukaryota > Metazoa > Chordata > Ceratodontiformes > Protopteridae > Protopterus > Protopterus annectens. Next base: position 839,119,185 of record NC_056743.1, read on the forward strand.
CTTTCTACATTTTCTGTCAAAAACTTTCTTACAATTGCTTTCAGCATATTCATATTGTTTAAAATACAGTTTTTCCCATTGTGGAAACAGCATGTCTTTTTGAATGAGTTTGTTAATCTGTTCAACTTCCTGCAATAAACAACTTAGTTTAGAATCATTACAATTGACAATAAATTGCATGAACTGCTTCCCAAACCCATTAAACATGTCATTACACACCTTAATATTCTCTAGATTCATTTCAACCCCTAGGGGTTCCTTAAAAAAACGTAGTCCCATAGGGACTACACCACTGTCTATACACTTACGAAGATACATATTTTCTACCTGTATACTTTTGATTTTACTCAACTTGTTACTAAAACTATGAATACGTTCCTTAAGTGAAGGGAAGTACCCCTCACCTCCTTCACGTTTATTTTTAAAATTAAAATTGTTAATGTCATTGAATTCAAATGGCATTTTCATGAATTTGTCCAAATTGTAAACATTGACGCTTTCTAAATCTCCCAAGGGAGAACGCTGAGAAACAGTACCTTTGCCATGTTTGAAATTGGCGCCACTATTCTTCTCCTCCATAGCGTACGTACGAACTGGTGGTAAACGTTTAGGTTTCGCGCCTGAGATGAGATAAACATCATCATCTTGATTACCAGACTGGTTGGAAGTATTGGCAGTACTTCTATACCTCGCAGCATGTTCTTTTTCTTCCTTCCTCGGTGTGCAGTTCGACAGGAACGGAGATGAATGTCTCCTTTGCCCATTCGGGATTTCCTCGTCGCTGCCGTTACCTATTGAGGACCGGACTGACGTCACAGCGTTGAAGTTAGGCTGCACTAAGTTCATGTGCACAACAGAAGACGGTGTCAACAACTCCAACAGGCGAGTTATTTCGCCCTTGATTATAGCCATTTCTGAATGAATCTTGTCAACCTCTTCACGAGTTATAGAGGTTGAAGAGTCTAGTGTCTCGTGCATAGAATCCATGAAGAACAACTGATAAAACAAATGGAGTCCTGGAATCCGAAAAATATAAAACAAATATCACCACCCACGGCAGCAAAAAACGCCAGGAAGCTGGATTCTATGCCACGACAGTACTCTTTATTTGGACACAGTAAACAAGGTTAAGCGCTTTCATCAAAATAAAATGACTTCTTCAGAACACATGATGTTAAAAAACACTCCCATATATACTTGTCATCTCAATAAAAAAATGCCCATATAAACCATTATTCAATTAAATATAAAACATCTTAAAGGAACACAATGCCCTACATAATAACATCTTAACCATTAATTTCTTTTGTTACAATTCCTATAAGAAGTCACATAATAAAACTGTATTAATACTAAATACATATGAAAATAATTTGACTGCACATATATATAAAAACAATGACATTTAACAATATAAAAAATCTTATAAAAGTGAGTGACTCACAATTATTATATATTTCTCATATTGTCCTCTAATTAATATATGTAGTAACCTGCTACTGATTTGAAAATGTATCTAAACATTATTTATATACTTATATGTTGTATGTCAGATATTATAGTGTGTTTACATGGTGTAAATATAATAAATAACTATGAATATACCTTGTGCTAAATGCAATAATAATCTAAATATTGGTGTAAAAAATATTAATAATATATTTAATATAATACATTCATATATAGTTAAGTCCTTATAAGGGGTTTGGTAGGGATCATTTCGTTCAACCCCGGAGATGTAGATGCATCAAGTCTGATCTGCCATCTAATCTCCTTTTCACCCACAACTGCCTTTATATTTCCCCCTCATGGATTTGGGAATATTACCTCCAGGATGGCTAACTTAAAACCAATACATTGTGGGTTATTAATCAAATGTCGGGACAAGGCATTGTTGGTATCACATCTCCTAATGCAGTACATATGATCATATATCCTGTTCTTAAAACAACGGTCAGTCTTTCCAACATAATAGTTCATACATGTTTCACAAATGCCTAGATAAATTATATGTTTGGTCTGACAATTCCCATGGCAGATATAAATATAAATATAAATATTTAATGAAATATGATGTTACCTGTGAATGGCATTTTGAAGTGGAAAATATATTTCTTGGTAGAGGGGCCTCACATGCAATTTTTCTATATGCAATTTCTTTTTTTCTTTTCTTTTTTTTTTTTGCATATACACACACACACACACACACACACACACACACACACACACACACACACACACACACACACACACACACACACACACACACACACACACACACACACACACACACACACACACACACACACACACACACACACACACACACACAGTTTTTTTGTACTATTCAGTTTGAAACTGATGGAAATAAAATGAAATTAAAAAACATGTTAAATTCTGAGTTTAGTACTGACCAGTTAATATTATTTTTTATTTTTTGATATTTTTTTCTCTTAATCAAATGTCAAAGACTTCTTCATTATTTCTTCTTTCATCACTAAAGGAGAAAAGTGAAATCAAAATTGCCTGAGCTTTGCCATTTGTGAGAGTTATTGTATCAGTGCTTACTGGGCAGTTCAATGTAAAAAATACATTTATTTTCTATACAGAATTTATTGTATTATCAATTTATTGAGTATTGTTTTGGATTATGCCCCTCGTTAATGCTAAATAACCCTTTTAATTTCCTTTTTTACAGTCAGGTTTGTTGTATACTTTTTATTTCTTTCACTGCTCTAATATATTTTTATTGTGTCCTTATAATTTCATAAGAAGAAACTGGACCACTAGGAGAATAAATTGATGGAATACCAGCTGGAGTTTGAGACAGAATAAAGCATATCAGAACCAAAAGCAGAAGAAGAAGGATGAGCGAGGGAATTGCAAAGTAACTCAGCAAGCAGAAAAGAAAAGAGGACTGAACAGGTAGAAGTGTTGTTGACAATATGAAGCATGAAATGGAGAATTGTAATTCTGGAACTTGGTCGTACCTTTTGTTAATCTAATTAACTGCCTATAAATCAATTACAAATGAGTGTATAAGCTAACCATGACATGCTTGTGCACCAATGCATGAGGCCTGTGCATGTTTTTTAAATAAATATGTGTAGGTAATAAAGCAGTTGGTTATAAATAAAAAAGTTGTTTTTTATTTGAAAATTTTAAAGCATTAAATATAGTGGATAATTTGTTGTCTTTTAGTTTCCACTTCAGTGAAAATCTGTTATTTAAATTATACTGAACTAAATAAGATTCTTAATTCCTTGGAGTTTTAAGGAAAGCTGTGGAAAGGCAGATCTGCTTTACATGCAAGGTATTTGGCTGCATGGTTCTAGACTAACTCAGTTATGGAGCTATAGAAATCTTCAGTAACAATATAGTAGCTTTATTTGCTATGGACTCTTTCTTCAAGGTTAAAACAGTTTTATAGTACTATGTTTCTATGTTGCAAGATTACTTAGAACTGCAAGAGAAGGAACTTGCTCAGCCACCTGTTAGTGACTTACTGCATGCGGACCATGGCAGTTATATGTTCTTGTTTCTTGGACATAAAAAGCACCATGACCAAACAAGCATAAACTGATCCATGCAGCATGCTGCTTTGCAGAATAGTGTATTATTGCAAAATCAGATGACATAAGAGCAATTTTGAAATGGCAACAATAATGTCTGCCATCTTCATTAGTTTGGAACACAGGTATGAGGCACCCAACAAGTAGGAGAATACATTCCTGCATTCAGTGCTTCAGTCATTATACATTCTATGACAGCATTAATATATAGACTGCAAGTATTACTTTATCTATGACGGTATTAAAATTTTAAGTGCAAGGATTACTTTATTTGTGACAATTGACTGGTGTTCCAGAACAGTTTCTCTGTTTTACACCCAGTAAGTGTTGAATAGGTTCTCCTTCTGCTATAACCACAGACAGGATAAAGCAAGTATCAGAGAATGAATGAATGAATGCATGAATGAATGCCACTTCCTTTTAATCAATAACCTCTTCCTCCTTTCTTTTTCGCAGTTTCTTCTGCAATCTTAACTGGGCAAGGCCTTCAGCATGTAGTCAAAGCTTACAGAAACTTAATTATCAAGTTGTCTGCAATCCTGGGCATAACTTACAGTGTTTTACAGGAATGTTGCATTTCTCTACTGCAATAGGTTGCAGTGTCCTACCATGGCAGTACTGGGCAGGATTCACGAAGGCTCCGTTTAAGAGATACATGGCTTACACGGAGGCTGCAGTTAAATGGTGTGACATCAGCATGTCATGCATATGCATTAGGGCATGCTGAATTGCACCTAAGGCTAACACGGTCCATGGAAGACAGTAGGGGGCATATCCGTAGGCCGAGCCCTGCAAGCGGACACACCCCCAGAAGAGTAAAATTGCCCAAAGTAAACACCCATGACAGAGGCCATGGAAATGTAAATAAACACAACACAACACATTCCCCCTCAGACTATGAACATAAAATATATAAATGAACATGTTATATATTTTTTTAAATTGTAAAGATGTTTGCCCGTGAATGCGCTCGTTTGCGCGGGCGTGCCCATAGCTTAGCCACAGTTAGCAGTCAGTGGAAAAGGATATATGAACTAAATATGCAACATAAGCCAAGAAGCAATAGTGTAGTGGTAGAGACGTCGGCTGAAGAGCAGGCATTCATGGTTCGAGCCCCCACAACATCAATTTTTATTTTTAGTAAAATAAGCACAAAACAAGTCCCTGACAAGTATGTACACATATAAAATCATAGTTTATGTAAAATGTAATGAAATAGTCCATTTATTTTGAAGAAATGTGAGATAAAAAAACAATAAAAAATGCGAGATGTGCCTATAGCTGAGCTACATTTTAACAAGGTGAGTGCATCTGCCCGTAGGTGAGCAAGGTTCAACAGGTGCAAAATGAGTGCCCATAGGTGAACTGTGGTTTAACATGCTGAAACTGTGTGCCCCTAGCTGAGCTGAGCGTAATATGCGTGCTGACAACCAAATGAAGCATAAACCAGCGTAATCCGTTTGCGCGGAGCAGCGCACTGCGCCAACAAGCTAACCGACAGGCAACATTGAGCAAGCTGTATCAAAACTGCCTTTACACAGACACACCCCCTAGCCTGTCTAGACAGTCATAAAAAATAAAAAGCAGTGGCCAGGGTCGAACCCAGGATACTATGCACCATAGTCAAGGTACTGAACCACTAAGCCATGACAGCAGTTCCTAGAAATGCAATAATAGCAAATATATAGGAATGAATACAAAGTGGAGCATGACAAAGCAGGTTTTGTGAAGTTGATACAATTCCAAAATGGCCAATCACAGATATGTGCGGGAAAAATGGCATGTATAAGCCCCATAGGTGGGAATACACAGCATAAACAATTGTAGAACTAACTTGCAGCCAGAATGTCAGGAGTAGGTGAGGGTAGTTGCTTTCGAGCACAGAGGTGGGGCATTGAGGAGTCCAGATACATGGTCTGGCTCCTAGTCCATAATCATGAGGCCCAACTCATGCAGGACCAGGTCCTGTGGGGAGCATATAGGGCTGAGGCGTGGGACCGGTTGGCTCATGATCTCACCAGTGCCACAGGGATTCCAAGGACTGGTGAGCAGGTCCGTCACCACCATGCGGACCTGAAGAGATGCAAGCAGGACCAATTGAACCTTTGGATCCAGGAGGCCCGGCAAATGCCCAACGCCCCACTACTGAGTAAGTTACATTTAATTACGTATGTAAGAAATTAAACTAGCTGATATTATGGAGATGTATATTCCAATATTACTTCATTTATATTACAGCTGCAGGTGTCCGTTCTGCGAACCGCAGAGCCTATGGCGATAGGCTGGTGCGGTTGCGCCACCAGGCAGGTCAGTAATCCTCTCCCAGTGACTGTAAAGAAATATAAAAGTATGACATTTAGCAAAAGAGTGCAGTGTAGTCACTAAGTAATAAAATGTGCAAGTAACAGTGTAAGAGTGTTTGCAAGTATTGCTTGATTGCAAAAGTGTGTTGTAGTCTGTAATCCAAACAGAAAAATGAAAATGTCTGAAATAAAGTCTGAAATAAAGATGCCCCACCTGTAATATAATAGTATACAACCTGCAGCAGGCTGAAAAGTACAGCTGCAGAAGATGAGCAAATCACATGTGTGAAATATACCCCTGTTGAAATACTGAAACATGACAGAAGTGAGACTGCTGGAAAGGATTGTAATAACTACAGGTAAAACATGTCAATAAAGCCTAGAAGTAAGTACCATCCTGAATAGTAAAATGAAAACAAGTAAGAGAGAGTGTGAGAAAGAGTTATGAATCCACCAATAAAGTAGTAATAACCCCTGAATAATGTATACTGCAGTCAGTACAGAATGAAATGAATGTGAGAAGCAGAACCAGACAGCAAAATCTGTTCAAAGTGTTGCTGCAGCTGGAATGTGTATCCCAAAATCTGGATATGTTGTTCTCAGTCTGCAATATGCAGATAGTATGATTGTCTGACATACCAAACATCCACAGTTGTCTATAGCTATATAAAGCTAATGTAGCAGGATGATGTAGCTGAACAAAGCCAGATATGAATGTGTATGAAGAGCAATAAAATGTATATTGGTATAGCAGTCTTATCACCAAATTGAAGTAGTTATCATATAGGAAACTTTAGTTAGAACAGTAGTGTGTATATATGTACAGCTATTAGAAATGTACAGTATATGTATTGGTATTCGAAGGTGTTAATATTATTTTCTTCACCCCACCCTATAACCACATATAACCCATTCCACGTGAAAATGGTATGTGCAATCACAATTAACACCCCTGGACATTTGTCCTGTTGGGTCATAAATATTTGCATATCCGTTGATGCATCTGCCCTGTTCATAAATCCAAACCTGATGGCCTGTTGCCATCAATCAACCCTGCATGTTGTTGGACTGTGTACTGCTGTTCAAATTATGCATGTGTTATGCTCGCTGTTCAATGGTTCAAATATCTGGGTGTTTGGTTAATGGGAATACTAATGCATGCTGTTACAACTAATTGCGAATGGTATTGTATGTTACTAACCCAAACTGTCATGACATAATGCAAAACATAGGATGACAGGGAAGGCGGGTTCCAGCGGACCCACCTCTCCCACCTCAGCTGGCGAGTGCACATGGTACTAGTGCCCAGTCTGGACCCTCCTCCGGTGGCCCTGTGCCACCTGCAGGTGGAAGCGCTGCAGGGGATGGGGCTCGTCCCCCCTCTGCAAGCGTGGCCTGAGGAGAACCACCACTCACCCTCCGTAGCGTCCGGACTGTGGTGCGTAGGGAGATCCGGGACTCCGTTCTTGGGCCCCTACGCCAGCTTGAGGCACAGGTGGCACAACTTACGGGCATGCCTGTTGCCCGGCCTACACAGCCCCCAGCACAGCCCCGTCCTGGGCAGTGAAGGAACAGTGGCAACTGCCCATGGGTGGGGATATCAGTTCCACTGTTGCCATCTGTGGGCTCATGGGCTCTGGATATCCAAACATCTGTCCCCGTCAATTGTGTAACCCCCCCACACGTGTCATAGACCGCCCCTGTATGCATCTTGTTTGTCTTGTCTGTTGACCTACCCAACCAACCTCCCTAGCTATACTGACTTCCTTCACCTGACATACCACTCTCACCTGAAAAAAAAAAAAGGGCACTCTGTACCCACAAAAAAATTACGCCCCATACATAGCTGCCCATTCTGCACACATGTCTACTGGACATGGAAACTATCAATTACAATTGGCTGTACAACAAGTATTATTGTTGTCCTGACACCTCTCTCAGGGGTGGAAGGTTTCAAATGTCACACCAAATTACATACATATGCACAGCTGTTGCTGATGAAGAAATGGGCAGCTATGGGCCTTACCTACATCCCTCCTGCAAATCCCAAGCTTGTTTCCCTACTGTCTTACCCTCTTTGAGACCCCTTTTTCACCACTTTCCTGTCTCCCCATTTTCATTTCTTTCAAAGAAAATAGCGCGGGTGTGCGCCAGAGTAAGCACTGTTAAGCGGTTGTAAGCGGGTGTGCGCGTGTGTGCGTGGAGCTAAACGCCAGTGCGCATGCGTGAGCTCCACGCAAACCAGCGCTAACCCGGTTACAACTGCTTAAAAGTGCCTTAGTCACTCTGATTGACAGGTCCTGTAGTCAGTTCAAAAGCAAAATAAAATCCCACTCTCAGTCCCGAATCCAGGACCTTGGAAACAGTAGTCTGCATGACCTACCACTAAGCCATGACTCTTATACAAGAACATTGTGATAAAATAAATAAATCATGTAATAGTAGGAATGAATGTAAAGGGAATATAGGATGTGTAGTACACAAAGCATGTCATTTATACTTACTGTCAAAACTAGTGGATTTCCATAACAGTAGTGTGTAAACAGAAACAGCCATGCTAGTTGGTAGCTAGTAGGTAATAATGTCAGTTAATGTACATATATAAATGTATGTATATTTACATATATATATATATATATATATATATATATATATATATATATATATAGTTGTAGGTGTCAGTGTGCATACACACTTACTACAGGAAACAGGAGAGAGGAATGGAGAAATGTGAATCTACAACACAGCCTGAATCATGAGAGAGATACTAACCTTTACACTCACAGAACAGTGTCCACAGCATACCAGCATGGTCCCTGCCCTTACAATCTGAAAGGGCAATGCCTGTCTCACATACCCTTTTATAGCACTGTCCTGAAATCACAGTGAGAACTGCAATCAGTACACAACTGGCGGCATGCAATTAGCAAATGCTGGCTTACAATTGGTGCAGAGGCCATCACATGGACTTATGCAGATACCTACAAAAGCATCCTGTACTCACACTCCACACATACAACACGTTCATTGCACTGTCTAGAGGCAGACAGAGAGAGAGAGAGAGAGGGAGACAGACAGAGACAGAGAGAGAGAGAGGAAAAAAAAAAAAAAACACAAACACCAACACACTGTACACACACTGAGTCTAAGCTGTCAGCAGTGACAGTAGCAAGCCGTGCCAGCAGCAGGAAGCAGTAGTAGCGGTAATGCAACCAGCTGTGACAAACACAGGTAATGTAAAGTAGCAGGTTAATAGTCTGCATACTGTGAACCCTCCATATGTGTCATAGGTCTGTATCTATAGGTATGTCCATGTGATATGTTGTGTGCACGTAGTTCCACCAAAAGGGGATGACTATACATTACATGTCAGTCAGTGTTAGGCCATGATCCTGGCAGCAGTTTTCTGTTGCAGTGAGGCCTGTCCGTAGGATGTGTGTGTCAGCTAGTGTAACGACTATGGCGCTTAGTTAGCAGTCATCTGGGAACTTTGTCATCCACAACCCACACATGTTCACTTTTACATAGGTTCATAGGTTCATACTAGGCTATCTGCCCGAGGGCATTTACAAGCCTAGCCCATAGTTTTGTGGCTTGCGCCACCCCTTTAGTATGGGGAACTATACCCATTATTTTGCTGTACCCATTATTTTACATCTGAGAAATAAATGCCAAACAAGAGGGGTCCTAGGACAGAGGCCTGTGGGATACCACATGTGACTGGCATTGAGTCTGACATGGCTCCTACAATATCGATATTATGGAATCTGTATGTCAACCAGTGTGCAACCCATCATGTGACATATGTAGTAACATGTAAGCTAATGAGCTTGTCTATGATGCCTGAGTGGAGTACTGTGTTGAAGGCCTTAGGCAAGTCCAGGTAGGCTGTATGGATTGCATTGCCCTCATCAATGGCTGTAGTGACTGTTTTGAAAGGTCAACCAGGTTCAAAAGGCAGGATCAGCCCATCACAAAGGCAAACTGGCCAGGAACAAGTGTCTGCAGGTACCCAGTATCGCTGTATATGCGTCCCATACTGAATTATTTCATAGCTTAGCAGACCAGGCTGGTTAAGTTTATGGTGCGGTAGTTCCCAGGGTCAGTAGAGGTGCCTCCTTAGTGGAGTGGGACCAGTGTTGCTGTATGCCAGTGTTCATGTACATATCCTGTAGTACAGCCAAGATTAAATATCAGTATTATATGCGGTTGTATGTCCTCTTGGAGTTCACGTAGCACACATCCAGGGATACCATCAGGTCACATTGATGCTGTGTGTTCTGCTTTGCTGAGAGCGGCCCTCACCTGGACATGTGAGATGATAGGGAGGTTACATTCAGCTGTGATAAGTATTTCTACTTGTGGAGGAGAAGGAGGGGGGATACGTGCACCGAACCTGTCTGCAAGAATGTTGCCAATATCTGTGTGTTCGTTGAATGTTAAGTAGGTGTGTATTAACTCAGAGCATATCTGAGGCATTTGGTCCATATGTGTAACATAACTGAAGAAGGCCTTGTGGTTATCTATAGTGTTTGTGGCCATTTCCCTCCCAGAGTAGGCCGTGGATGTTGTTATGAGAGACCATAGCTTATTACCAGTGCTGACCACAGATGCCTTCCCTTAATGTGAATCCTTCTATTGTTATACAATCTTCCTTTGGCTGGGGTCCACCGGACAGGATGCCTAACCTTTGTGCATAGGGTCTGCGTTAGAAATGTGTGTGCATGTTCCATGCAATCTTTGGGATGTCCGTGGGAAGCATTCGCAAAGGGGTCAGCAGTGTGGGTTGTGGCTTCCACTGGCCCAGTGGGCTGCATGGATACCATCTCAGTCCTAACAAGTGAATAACTGTCTAATCACATACATATCAAAGTAGTCTACTGTGCTGGTGGTGGTGGTGGTGGTGGTGGGATATGTATATCCAGGCCGAGTAACTTGTGTCCAGATCACACTAGTGGATGGCGCTCCACATACAGTACCTTGGTATGAACCCCCAGAGTGAGGTTGTGCATTGGACTTGTCACAGTGTGCTGACCGATGGGGCATGCTACTATGTTGTATGGAATGTGGCAGGTATTGTTGCACAGGTGTTGGCTGAGCACTGATATCTGGCCATGTACTTGTGTATCCACCAAGAGACACACACATGCTACATATGGGAGTAGTAGTATATCACTACAGTTGAGTATCGTGTATAGTATATGTGCCATATATTGCTGACATAGTCTGCTGATATCCTGTTTGTGATCTCTTCCAGGGGCATGGCGTGTCAGCTTAATCCCGTCTACTCTGCAGCAGAAGATGAGGAGATACACCAGAGCCTGGTGCGGGATTATGACATACTGTTTTCCCGCACCAGCCAGAATCAGCAGGAGAGGGCTGCACTGTGGCAAGACCTTGTCCGTAGGGTAAATGACATCGGCATGCATAATAGGACATATGAGCAGGTACGACATCACTGCAGTGATTTAATCAGAAATGTCCATCAGCGTGCGTCAGATATCCACAGGCAACAGGTTGCCACAGGAGGTGGGGTGGCCACACATCCCCCCTCACCAGACTGGAGGGACTACTCCTAAGTGTTGTGGCTCCAGCCCTGGAACAGCAACAGCAATACACCCGCATCATGATGGAGGCTGGATCCACACAGCAGCACAACATGGAGCATGCAGGTAATATGCCATATGTACACTTGACTGTTCTGTACACTGTTAGTTTATGCATGTGTAAGGTGTGTCCGTGGTATGTAGCTGTCAACATAGTATGTAATTGTGCAGGTGTGATATTGGCAATATCAGCAGCTGACGTGTGAAAGGCAACTGGTGTACTACTGCACTGTATCATATGCAGTATCAATGGCACAGTTGTGCCCACTGACATTAATCACCTCATTTCTGCAGGTCCCTCTGGTGTTACAGCAAGGCAGGCCATCCATGCTGGTGAGTGTGTTTTAACAATACCTATAATAGTCATGATAGTGCTAGTAATACTAGTGTAACTCAGTAGTGCTCTGTGTGTATACTGTGGGGGTGTGCATGTGTGCATGTGTTCCTGTGTCCACGTGTGCATGTGTGCATGCGTGCCTGTGTCCATGTGTGCATGTGTGCATGTGTGCCTGTGTCCACATGTGCATGTGTGCATGTGTCCACGTGTGCATGTGTGCATGTGTACAAGTGTCCACGTGTGCACGTGTCCATGTGTGCATGTGTGCATGTGTGCCTGTGTCCACGTGTGCATGTGTGCATGTTTGCATGTGTGCATGTGTGCATGTGTGCAAGTGTGCATGTGTGCATGTGTGCACATGTGCAAGTGTGCATGTGTGCATGTGTGCATGTGTGCATGTGTGCCTGTGTCCATGTGTGCATGTGTGCATGTGTGCATGTGTGCATAAGTGCATCACTAGTAACATTGTGTGGACACTGTAAACTGTGTTTCCTGTCTTCCTCCCACAGGTTCTGGTGCTGCTCTGGTGTCCTGCAGCAGGGAACCTGAATCTGGTGCCACAGGTACTGGTAATGATAATATCTGTGTAATGGCACAGAAAGGTGTGTCAGGGTCTGCCATTGGTCAGCCAATTGACAGTACACAGCTGTCAACCCCATCATTGCGCACAGTCATCCTGCCAGTACATCCTATGTCACCATTGTCCCTAGGTGATGGACAGGATACAGTGGGCATTGACCAGGGTAATGTGGTATCTGTGGCACATGCTTCCCCACACAGCAGCCATGGGCAGGGTCCTGCGATGGTACCACACAAACAGTTGCCCATAGGTTCTCGTGGTAGCATCCGTGGGCGTACTGCCTCTGGCAGATGTGCCCAAAGAGGTCTGTCAACCTCAGCTATGTTTCGGGCTGTCATGCAGGCACAGTCATGTATGGAAAGGTACACCAGACAGGGTCTGAGGGAGCTGAGAGCATGTCGCACAGCCATGCCTGACAGTATGCGTGACATCGTGGATGCTATCCGTAATTTCACCGATGTCATAGACAGACGTTGTGGGGACATATTACAGCAGTTCCACAACCACATGTCCATGAGCCAGGGCAATGGTGGGCAGTTGCGGCATCGACGTGGCCGTATGCCAGCAACAGCAGCAGCTGGCAGTTGGCACGGATGACAACAGGCCCGTGGACGCCCCCATAGTGCCAGCAGCAGCCCCAGCAATGCTGGGTCTGTGCTGTCATCGGAATTCCCCAGGAGACCACATGCACGTGGCTCTGGACAGTCCCAACAGGGACCTGTGTCCAGTCAACACACTCCCGCTTCTGATGACAGTACCCAGTCTGGCTTAGTACCAGATACGGTCCGTGGTACAGGTACCGTGTCCATGCCCACAGACACTGATTTGTATGATCTGCCAGGTGCAGTCTGTGGCTGTCCACAAACCCCTGTATATGGCAGCTATGAGGTGGAACTGTGTGCGTGCATACACACATGCAAAATGTTAACACCTAGGGCTACCACATACACGCACACACTGCACCAACAGTGCCCCACCCTGTACTGCTGTCCCTCACCAACACACATACACACACATGTCAATTGGTGGTATCAGTGGCAGACTCAGGCATACCTAATTCACACCCTGTGCATATGATGAAGCTGTGCCACCTCCTGCAATCTCCAACATCAGTGCAGGAACAGGTAAACACGTTGTTGATGCACAGGGTGACTAGATAGAAGTGTATTAGTAGTATCATGTTGATAACAGTACAGTGTGCTGATATGACTGTGTGTATATCCCAGCATGCCTGATGCAGTAACCGTATGACTGTCCTGAATTGTTATCTACACCCATAGTACATACCAAAGTGTAACAGCTGCACATTATTGCATACCAGTGGTAAGGATGTCAACAGATAGCCACATACATGGGTAGCACAGGGGGGAAGCTAATGCAAGTAGTGATACGCAATGATGGACATGTACAGTAATGGTGGCAAGTTGCCCACAATGATTATGCAATGTGGATGTTTGCGCATGTTGATATGTGTGCAGTACCAATGTAATCCAAATCACAATTAACTATGACATAATATCAGTTCTACCATGGACATCTGCACTGTGCATTCCTGGGTACATGTTGATAGTGCCTACATATTTGCACTGTTACCTACTGTTAGTGTTACCCCTTCTTTGTTGTACAATGGACTACTTCCAGCCCTGCTTACTGTAGCTTTGTTTGCATGCATGTTTGCTTGGGGTTCACTGGAACACTGCTTCCACCTGCAATGCAGAGTTACAGTGCTTCTGTGGACTCCTAGTGACATCTGCATAGCATACGATACGTATGTCAAGTTTACACATGACAGAACATCACTGTCTGTCCTGTTCGCATGTACGTTGCCTGTGACACATTTCACATGTCTTACCTGGCATTTACCCACGTGTGCAGTCATATATGCCAGTGCTATGAAATCAGTAGCAGTACACCCACACATACACACCTTCAGTATGTTGTTCCCCATTGGCCCTATGTGTTGGTAATCACCATGGCAATCACACTACTATGGTAGCATGTGCAAAGGTAACCTGTGAATCACCTCTATGGTCCAGTTGTGGTTTATGTGAGTCATGTGGCAATGTCACAGCTGCCACATGTATGCAGTCAACCCTCACCCCTGGCCAGGAATGTACAACACATGTGTGGGATGCCACCACATAGCCAATCTGGGGACTGAGCACTCTGAACCCAGTAATGCCATACCCTGTCAGGTGGCATGACATACTACAGTGACTAAAATACCAGTCAGACATAGACCTGCACTGACAGCAATCTGAACACACTGGGGCATACTTGGAGACTCAGAATAGCATCCTGCCTGAGCATCACACACCTCCGCAGCTGGCATACAGGCATACGTTACGTTGGAACAGAGCACATGACACACATGGCACACACATCCCATGTGCCACACACTCACAGCCTGTAGGGCTACGCAACACACCTGCTACAGATGTGTCAGGTACCTCTCTTGGCCGCTGCAGTGGGGTCCCGCTCAACAGGCTGTACATGGTGAAGGTCACAGTGATATGCCTGTGGGGCACTATGGTCTACCACAAAACACATGCATACAGGTCAGTCAGAGGCATGGACACATATGACTCAGTCATTGACCATGCCACTATGGATGACCTGAGACATACCTCACTGGACTACATGATAGGGAACATAGAAGGGATCTCTCAGCATGTGGCATGGGCCAGTATGAGCCTGATCTTGGTTGCTATCATAAGCTCACCAGGTATGCTACCACTATATGTAGGAAGGGTGTTCTATGTCTACATTCTGCTCAATCTCCAATGTCATTCATAGGGTATCCACTGGCTGTCAACGTGTGCTTACATGCTAGGGAAGCCATAATGATTTGCGAGGGGCAGCTTGCACATGACACCCATGGGCCAATGTATATTGGCAAAGCCCCTTGATACACACATAGTGCCTTATGCTGCAGGACACGGATTACATAGCCACCTCCGTGGGTATCACACAGGATAGGACACTAACAGTGATGCTACACAACACCAGCAGTGTACACCGCAAGATGCATGCACTGGACACTGTCCTCAGCACGGTGAACTGCAATGTCTGTGCAGTACCAGAGTCCTGATTCACAGCTCACAGCTGCAACCCATCACTGCCAGGTTATACCTCATACCATGCCTGTCGTCCCCTACACATGTAACACACATGGACAGGGGGGTGGTATCCCAAGGCACCACAGATACACACACCTCCAGGTTGTTGGCACAGCACAAAGCATCAGGGCCTATTCATGTGCAGCTAACAGTGTGTCAGACTGCCTTCTGGTTCATAGCCTGGCACACACAACCCTCCCATACACAGGAAACCCACCTATCCTCCATAACAACACTGACAATATGACAGTCTCAAGAACTGTCTTTATATGGCTGGACTACATCCAGCCAAACATTGTGCGTGAGCATTAATGTAGCTACAACACACTAGTTGAAAGGTTCCCAGCACGTGGTCACTGAATTGCAGTGGAATAACATGTTACCACTCCCACAACAGGTGGGAACATGCAGCACCTGTACATCGGCTACATGTAGACTATATGTCCCAGACCAGATGTGTATCCCCTGCTGTAGGTATTTTACCATATACACCCACACTGTATAGACACATACCGCATGCGGCCCCTGCACAGTAAGACACAGTCATATTGTTATGCATTGCAAATACCATTTATCCACTCGAGGCATGTGTCAGACATGGTAACTACTGCAGGTCACAGGTATTTATGTGCATGTGTCACACACATACATCATGTGTGCATTGCCATTGCTGGTTTAGGCAATGGCATGCATTGTTATGCACAAAGACCCACACAAGGTCATAATGTGTGACACAACCACACATGGCAGTTGTGGGTTTCCAAAACATACCTATCTGTACTCTGACAATGGTAATAGACCCAGTAGTGAAGCACACTATTGGCATTACTGGCCAACTAGCCCTGTTTGGCTGTGCTGATAGTGTGGTGGCATCCCCTGTGTTTACTGGGGGAATATGCAGCATCTGGTGTATTGTAGTATTTGCCAAAAGGATCTGTTCTCTCACACTTGCAATTACACACACCTTACTACCCCCCCCCCACACACACACACACTTGCCATTTGCAGGATTCATACCCCTACCTATGTCACGACACGTGAGAGAAACGCATTAGCGAAGCGCACTATTCAGATTACTAGGAGGTTCCTCTTCTCCGGCTGTACTTATAGGGTGCTGACATCATCAGTGTTTGGAAAGGGTAATGTGCATCATGTAGTGTGATCTCCTGATTGCCAAAATTAACATGTTTTTCATACAGAATTGCACACACACAAACTCCCCACATCCAAACCCACACACACTTGCCATTTGCAGGTTTTAATGTTATGACACTTGAGAGAGACGCTTTAGCAGAGTGCGCTATTCGGATTACTGGGAGGTGTTGCTTCTCCAGCTGTATGTATAGGGTGCTGACATCATCAGTGTTTGGAAAGGGTAATGTGCATCATGTAGTGTGATCTCCTGATTGCAAAAAAGCACGTCTTTCATACAGAATTGCACACACACAAACTCCCCACATCCAAACACACACACTTGCAGGTTTCAAACTCCTACCTCACTATGTTATGACACTTGAGAGAAACGCATTAGCAGAGTGTGCTATTTGAATTACTGGAAGTTTCCCTTCTCCTGCTGTACTTATAGGGTGCTGACATCATCCGTGCTTAGATAGGGGAATGTGCATTCTGTAGAGTGCTTTCACAGTTGCCAAAAGGGACATCTCCCTCACACAGACTTGCACACACACTAACCCCCCCTCCACCCACACTGGGCAGTTGCACGATTCATAACCCTACCTAACTATGTTATGACACTCGTGAAAGATGCATTAGCAGAGCACGCTATTTGAATTACTGGGAGGTTTCCCTTCTCCTGCTGTACTTATAGGGTGCTGACATCATCCATGCTTAGTTAGGGGAATGTGCATCCTGTAGAGTGCTTTCACAGTTGCCAAAAGGGACACCTTCCTCACACAGACTTTCACACACACTAACCCCTCTCCACACACTAACCCCCCCTCCACACACACTAAACCCTCTCCACACACTAACCCCCCTCCACACACACTGAGCAGTTGGATAATTCAAACCCCTACCTAACTATGTTATGACACTCGTGACAGACTCATTAGCAGAGCGCGCTATTCGAATTACTGGGATGTTTCTCTTCTCCTGCTGTACTTATAGGGTGCTGACATCATCCGTGCTTAGACAGGGGACTGTGCATCCTGTAGAGTGCCTTCACAGTTGCCAAAAGGGACATTTTCTTCACACAGACTTGCACACTCACTAACCCCCCTCCACACAGACTGGGCAGTTGCAGGATTCAAACCCCTACCTAACTACGTTATGACACTCATGACAGATGAATTAGCGGAGCGCGCTATTCGAATTACTGGCAGGTTTCCCTTCTCCTGCTGTACTTATAGGGTGCTGACATCATCCGTGCTTAGATAGGGGAATGTGCATCCTGTAGAGTGCTTTCACAGTTGCCAAAAGGGACATCTCCCTCACACAGACTTGCACACACATCAACCCCGCTCACACACACACACACACTGAGCATTTGCATGGTTCGAACTCCTACCTACCTATATTATGACACTTGAGGGAGACGCATTAGCAGACCGCGCTAACCGAATTACTGGGCATCTAGTCTGCACCTGCAGTATTTATAGGGTGATGACATCTTTATTTCTACAGAGGTATGTACATCTAGTACTATCTGTCAGGTGGGGGATAGCATATATATGCATTTGCAGCCACCTATGTCAGGGTCAGATATGCACATCACACTGGCAGGTTATGTTCTATACCATGCTTCATGACCACAGGACCTGTAACACACAATACAACCAGTCCAGAACACCACTCTCACATCCAGGACACACATTTTGCTTCCCTGGGAACAGTGCTGGGATATGCAGGTGTTCACATTAGTTGTTAACATCAGGTACAGGCATATTGTGTGTGAGAACTACTCAGGCCTCTACCACTTTACCCTACAGCCACTACAATTTGTGGGTCCATGTGCTATGGCAGAACCACACACCACAGCCACATGGAGGAATACATATTGCACCTGTCCATCTGCAACATGGGTACTCACTGTTCCACACCAGAGGTAGACCACCATTGTTGATATCTGACCATACCCACCTTTCCCTGGACATCCATATCCCATCCCCACCTCCAGGCAAGGTTGTCACTGCACACAAACTGTATTTAGCACAAGCAGACTCTACACTTGTGAAGACTGGGGTGGACGACTTCAAAGGACCCATGCTGGGGGACTATACTGGCCACTCTGCATAATCCATGGCAATTGCATTCTATGAGCATGTGTAAGGTTTGCATTGATCATGCTATCCCACATATACCCATGACTGCTCCACAACAAGACACCTGTCAGGTGTACACCAGCCATATATGAGCCGTCCAACAGACAGAGTGAGCTAATACATTGCAGAGCTGTAGCCCACAGAGGGAGGACATCTGTGAACAGTTCCGGCATGACACTTCATTCCCACATAATCATCACAACACAGTGTTGACAGTGGAATTGTCCAAACAATGCAGATAGGGCTCCCCTCAGTCTGTTATTGACGGCCACTTACTGTTAGAGGTCCTCAGCAACCCTCTTCCAGCACACACCAACAACATGGCTGTGGCTTAGCACATTCAAACCCTGGGATCTCCACTGTGCCCCTGCTTGACAGAGGCACAGCTCACTCGCCTCACATGTTGCTTTATGTGACCTACTTTACAGTGGCACAGTAGCCTACTGTACTGGGGATGCAGATGCCAAGCACACTCTGGCTAAGCTGTCATTCCTTAGGGCAACAAGCCTAGTATTGACCTCTACACCTATATGTTCAATTGTCAGATGCACAATATTTGTTGTGCTGTTATACTATTTGCAGGTCTTTATTGCCATAGCATTCCCTGTTCCTATGAACAACTTGTGCATCTGTGGAAGATGTTTGAATATGAGGGCGATCCACTATATCACTTATGTCTCTGTAGTCATTTACTGTGTGCACTGGGCAGATTGCTGTGTTGTGCTTGGTTCCTGGAATGACACGTACAAATACCAGATATGTGTGGCCAACTGCTAAACGGCGATATGGCCTAAGTGTGTGAGCATGCCCAGTTCAGCCTTTCCATGGCATGTTGTCTGACATATGCCTCATTTATCAAAGTGTGTGAACATGCCCAGTGTGAGCTTTCCATATGTTGAACTCTGAAGTCCACCACATATTTGGGTGTGTGTGAACTTCAACAATATCTCACATTTATGGTTGTGTGTTGGGTGTCATGTTGTGTACTAACTGGCCAACTGCTTTGTGTCTGCCACAACAGGGATTATACTGTGCCTGCAGGGATTGCATGGGATACTTTGCATACAGTTGTCAACATCCTTTCATAATGACCTAACACTGTAGTACCGTATAGTGTACTGGTACAGTACTTTCACTGTGGTGGACAGTATCCTGGGCTTTAGTCCTATCACTGCTTGACATCTTCATAGTGAGCACAACAGACTGTGTAGGGGCCAGTTGTGCACATATGACCATGTTGCATTATGTTCAGATATGGACTACCTACACCAGGCTTGTCCAACATTGGTAGTGTATTCCACAGCATAGGTGGACATTGGCAAGCACTAGCGATGTTCCCTAGGCCATTTCTGATGCTAGTCACAGGGTGTGTTTGTCCTTCGACACACATTGTAACTGGAGTTTGCCATGACATATGTCATGGTTAGTATACTGTGCCTCCGTCTACCTCTGACATAACAGTGATACCCAGGGTTAACCTACCATCTCCCATCCACTCATCAGGATTCCTCTTGAGGGGTGTCGATAGGTGACTCTCTGGCTAACCTGTACTGGGAGTTTACTCAAGAGTGGGGGTGCCTTCTGTGTCATGGATCATTCTGTACAGCTTGTCCTATATATGTCAGTGCTGGGGTTCAGGTCTCTCATGTGCATAGCTCACTGCCATTCAGATTGTACAAGGTGCAGCATGTTAATTGATTCCAGCTTGGACATGGCTTCATACATCAGGCACAGCTTGCCTCTGGCTGGGCAGTATGGCAGTGTGTGGAGCTGCAGTTTGTTTACTCAGGCAACACATGGCATCTGTTCATGCTCTTTGCTACTCCTGGTGGGGTACGGTTGTGGACTTTACAGTTGATGGAGGTGTCTTCTGAGGTATATCCCACAGAGGCTATTGTAGTCAATTGTGACGCTGATGAAGGATGACTGCAGAGCCACAGTGACCTCCCCTTATCTACATCTGACAACATTCATGATTGGGTGTGTATATGTTATGTTTCTGCGAACACTACAGCCACATGTTTGTCCAGTGCAGGATATCTATCACCTTGTGTCCCCAGGTCTCTCATTACATGTTAGGTACGTAATGGGTTAACACCTGTGTGGTAGTTTGTGGGCACTTACTGTATATCCATGGTGGTTGTCTATACACAGTTCTGCAATTAGCTTGCTGACATGGCTATGGGTCCAGTTGTCTGTTTCTAGGTGGCCCTTTTGTGGGTTGCTTGTGTCAGCTGGGGGTCAGATATGGTGGGCTGTTTGTACTCCTCTGCATACATGTTCAGTCACAGTCCTTCCATGTTGGCCTGTACCTATGGGACATATATATGGAACGGGGGGGTCCCAGGACCAAGCCTTGTGGGATGCCACTCATATCTGCTTTGTAGTCTGACATGGATGCAGCATGTCTGACCATGTCAGTTCTGTCCTTGGTCTGGTTTGCAACCCCTCTACTGACATAGGGGTATATATTTAAGCTGGTGAACATATCCATACTGAACTCGTAGGGTATTGTCTGGAAGCATATGCACGGTCCAGCTACGCTGTGTGGACCACATTGCCCTCATCAATGACCTTAATGACTGTTTCAAATGGGTCAAACATGTTTAGGGGCAGGATCTGCAGTTATGACAGCCACACTGTGTAGGGTCCGGTATCAGTAGGTCCACGATATCTTTATGTCTGCGGTACATACTGATCCTTTCCATAGCTGTGCAGACCAAGCTTGTCAGGATCCTGGGGTGGTAGTTTGCAGTATCCATTCAGGCAACACCTTTGTTGTGAAGGACCACTGTTGTTGTACACTGCTCTTTGGGTACATATCCTGTGGTAAGGCTGACATTGGGCAGTAGTGTGATTTGGCATTCCATTATTCTTGGAGTCCATGTTGGCCTCAGCCCAGGACACCATCACATATCTTTGCTGCTGTGTGTTTTGCTTTGCAGATCATGGCTGTTATTTCAGCATCTGCAATGTCAGGGGACCAGCAGTCTGCTGGGATAGATATTTTGCATTCTGGGGGGGGGGGGGGTTGCACTGCACCTGTCAGGTTGTATGTTGGCAATATGTGTGTGTGTTTGGTATGTTGTTTGTAATATCTGTGTGATTCAGAGCATATCTGTGGATTCCCAACATGGTTCTTACCATCAGTTAAGTAAGCCTTGTGATTATCCTTAGTGTCTTGTACAATTTGTATCTTTATAGGTTCATGGGTTCATACTAGGCTATCCACCCTAGGGCATTAGTAAACCAAGCCAGAGTGTGTGTGTCTTTCGCCGCCCCTTGCTATGTGACTATTATGGCCATTTATGATTTTCTTTACTGTGCCTCTGTCTGGACGTACAGTGAAGACCCCCAGTGTACATGTATGTCCATCCATCCACTTGGCAATATTACTGTTGAGGGGTGTTAGTGAGGGGCTCTGCCTAACATGGATTGGGATCCTGTTTCTGGGTGTGGGGAGCCTCTGGGTTATGTATTTGTCCCTCCAGCCCATCCTATTTCATTAAGTGTTGAGGCTGATATCTGTCACTCTCACAGCTCCAATGGCTTTGATTTCCTGTGGTGGAGCATGTCCATTACTCCTGTGTTGGACATGGCCTTGTAAAACAGACATACAATGCCTCTGTGTAGGCAGTCTTTGATTGCATTCAGCTGGGGTGTCTACAGCCAGGCAGCATATGACATATATTTGACACCCTTTATCCTTTTGGTGGGGTACCTTTGAGGTCTTCAGAACCGCTGCAGGTGTCAGGTACAGTACATCCCATATGAGTCATTGTACTAGATTATGGGTCTGATAAGGGAACAGTACAGGGGCACAGTGACCTCTGTTGATGTAGATGTGAATCCTTTCATGATACGGTGTCCACTATCGACAGTCTTCCTAGCCACATTGGCATTGTGAGTGTCACATGACAGGTTACTGTCGACTTGTGTCACTAGGTCCCTGATTACTCCTTGCATACATAATGGTTTACTACCTATGTGGTAATTTGTGAGTACCTTGTCTGGTATTAGGTGGATCATTCATACTGTCCAGTGTCTTCAGGATGTCTGGGTGGGGTTCTTGTGTGTGAGAGTGTGGTCTGTCGCATGCTACAGACTGTACAGCAGTTTTGACTACACTTAGGTGCACATGGGTGGTCTCCGCTGCTTCATGCATTGTCAGTTACCTGGCCGTATGTGTGTCTGTGCTGCATATGGATACTCCCCCTCCTTTGATGTTTTGGTCCAGGTGTTGGGGCCATAACGCATGATGTGTGGTATAACCTGGTAGTGCTGGTGTGCTATCAGCAGGCTTGCAGCAGGCTTCTGTCACTGCACAGACATCGATGTTCTCCATACTGGGAAGTGCCTCAGGGGCATGCATATTGCAGTTTACACATCTGGCATTGGTCAGCATTACCCTTATGTTTCTTACCACTTATGTTTTCTAGGGTGGTGGGTTAGTCTTTTTGGCCTTGCCTACGTACGGCTCTATGGAGGTGGCAAAGGCCTTATCCAGTATCCAGACGCCTAGGGGTAACAAGTGCAAGCCATCCCTGGAACAGCAGCATGGCTTGTCATGCATGACATCTCAAGCAGACAGACATTAGACCCTCTTGGACTGACAGCTGTAACTGTGCCACCTGTTAAAGCTGATCATTCTGTGTTTGTACTGTGGCATCATTCTTGGTGAGGGTTGGATGCTGCAAACGGCCAGTGTCATACCGGCCTGGGGTACATACTCAGAGAGCTCATCCATGTCTCTTTTCATGTAGTCCAGGGAGGTACATCTCAGGTCATTCACACCAGCATGGACAATGAGTGCATCATATTTCTGCTTGCTTTGGGGTGACCTGCGTACTTGTGTTATGTGGCATATTGTGGCAGCCTACAGGCATCTTACTGTACCCTTTCCCTTGTTCAGTCTGGTGAGTGGGACAGCAGTGTGTCTGCCTATACAGACACCTATTACAACTGTATCAGGCATTTTGTTTCTCCTTCTGGCCTGTGACTGTTTGGCACACCAGCTTTGTGTACTATGTGTTGCATGTGCTATGTTTGGAGGTTGTGGTTGCTTGGGATCTGCTTTGGAGGCTTCTGTTGGTATGGTGTGTTTGTAATTAAGGCCTCCGGGAATGTTTTTCTGTGTTTATGTGTTTGGTTTACAGTTGTGATAGGTCTATGTCGGACTGGGTTTGTGGTGTATATGGTTACCTTCTCCTCCTGACTAGTTTTGACAGTACTGAGTTGGGGGAGCTCAGCCTCCGGTTTGGATACATGGTTGCATCTCTCACATATATTTGTATTTATTGGGGGGAGTTGTGGGTTGTCTGTGTACTTGGGCCAGGTATCACATTGCCTCTGGATTCACAGATTCTACTTGTTGTGGCTGGCCTTAGTGGATTGTATGTGTGGACATATTTTATTGCCATACCACTGATCAGTGATTACTTCCCTTTTTATGTCTGCTCTTTCATGTAGTAGCTTCCTCATTCTCTTGCATGGTTTGGTAATGGCTGGAGTCCAGCATGCCAGATGCCGGCGTGTATGGCATTGTGTCTTGTTGTTATTTGTGATTGCATACTCCAAGCATTTCTGGCTGTGTTCATGGAATGCCTGTATAACATGTTCTGCGGTGTGTCCCATATTCTGCACTTGCACAGTGCCTTTCATGGATTCCACATCGGTTTGGAGGGGTGCAACCTATGCTTTACACATGTTTTTCACTGTGGTTTTCTGGCCCGGGACTGTGATCAGGATGTGTATATCCAGTGTGATTACTCTATGGTCTGGTCTTACCAGTGAGGGATGCACTTCTTATCTTGCCATCCAGTACACATGTTGCTGATTATCACATCCAGTATGCTTATCCCTCTTGTGGGAGTGGTACATTATTCCTGGGCATTTTGGTTTATGGATTCTGGGAACTTTTCTCCTAATGTGTTGGTGCTAGTATAATGCTCCCAGTGTATGCCTGGGTATGTTCAGTCAAGCAATATAATGTGGTTTGGGGGGCTTCATATATTCATGTATTCTAAGATAGGCCAGGTGCAGTTCCTGGTATTAGGATAGTAGTCTGCAGCAGGCTATATACTGGGAGGCGGTTTTAGCCATTGGTATTTGACCATGGCTAATCCATGCTGCTTCTTGTTGTGGTACCAACATGGGGGTGTGGTTATCCTTGACATTTATTGCTAGTCACCCTCCTTTTGTAGCTTGTTCCATGTTTTGCAGCTGTACAGCACAGTATGAGGTGTAACCTGGTAGTGTTAGGGTGCTGATGTGAGCCTTGACCCAGTTTGCTATTACAGGACTGATATCAACATTCTCCATTCTGTGTGCGTTTACACTGCACACATCTTACTGTTTAGACTTCTGGCATTGGGTAGCATTACATCTAGGTTCCTATCCCTTGTGGTACCTATGAAGGTGGGTTTGTGTTTTGAGACTTACCTATTCAGGGCATGCTGTGGGTACTGACAGCCTTTGCCAGTATCCATGGGGCCTGGACTGATAGGTGCATGTCACCCCTAGCAGGTGGTGCATCATGTCATGCTCCGCATGTCTTCCCAGGCTGAAACACATTGGCTCCCCTTTGACTAACTGCATTACTTCAGCCAGTTATTGCAATTGATCATCCCATCGTCATTTTGTGGCTTCATGCTTGATGAGGGTGGATGTTAGTCAGGGTCCTCAGGTGTGCATATAGTACACGGTGTTACATTACTTAACACATGGCATTCATGCCTCAGGTGGTGCTGCAGGGCTGCCTCTGTCGGATGCGCATATTACACTCCCTGTACATGTTTGTAAGCAGGTCATGTCATTTTAGGCATCCCTGTTATTATTTGAGTGAGTCAGAGGGGGTATCATTCCCAGGGTTCCTACTGAGCCAGTGTATGTGCTATGTGTTGCCTCTTTGCCAAGGCCAGGGCATACTGGGCAGGCCTCCTTCTGCCTACTGGGGCAGGCTCAGGTTGTTCCTCCTCCGAGTCACGCTCTGCCTGTGATGGCCTTGGCAATGGTGGGGGGCTGTTTGGCCCAGCCCTATGCTGGTCCTGCTGCAGCTGTTTTCGCAAGATCATATTATGTAGCATAGCACATACCATGACAATTTGGGTACATGTAGTTGGTGTGTACTGCAAGGCTCCACCAGATGTGTCCACACACCGGAACTGTGACTTGAGCAGCCCAAACACATGCTCTATTACATTACGTGTTTGTGCATGTGCCTCATTATGGTGTTCCTGTTTAGGTTTGTGTGCGTTTCTGATGGGTGTCATCAGCCATGGCTCCAGTGCATAATCTGCATCCCCCACTAGGTGTCTGTGTGGGATGTCTCCATTGGCAAATGTCTGGTACAGCTGCATCAAATGCCAGATGTGGGAATCATGGTAGCTCCCAGGGCAGCCAGCACACACATTCATTATTATGCCCTGGGCATCACACATGACCTGGCAGTTGATGGAGGGGAAGCCATTGCGGTTAATGTAGGCCCTACCCCGCTCACCAGCTGGTGCTTTGATGCATATGTGCATACAGTCTATTGCACCCACTACCTCAGGGTATTCCGCTATTTGCTGGAAGAGACGCATATTGCTGGCCAATACCTCATGGGCATTGGGGAAATATACATGATCGCCGACATGTGCTGACATGGCATCCAGGAACTGGTGCAGTACCCTGGAGGCTGATGCCTGTGATATCCCCATCATATCACCAGTTGATCTCTGGAAGGTACCTGTTGCTAGTATTCTTAGGCCAACACATACCTTGGTTTCCACTAGGACGGGTTCCCCTCTGTTGGTTCTGTGTGTGAGGCGTGGCCTGCACAGCTCCACTGTTTGCTGCAGGAGCTCTCTGTCCACTCTATAGTGCTCTACTATCTCCAGCTTATGTAACCCATGGTAGGTGACCCTGGGCCTGTACACTCTTCTCTGTCTCCTCACTGTGGGTTGTCTGGCACCATCTGCATTGTCACCACCCTCAGCAAGTCGCCTATGTCTCATTATGACAGCTATGGCAGCCCCTAACATTTCTACTCTGAGTGAAGCTTTTTCAGTTTTCACTTCTAATAGCTTACTCCTGTCTTGCAGTGTCTCTTGAGAGAAACATCCTGCACTGCTGTTTGCAGAGTTTTAAGTGCTGGGCTGGGCTACTATTCTGCCTGTGTAATTGCCTGCTTCTAATTGTTTTCACCTGCTAGCTCCAGCAGTATTCCCTGCTAGCTTCCTACTAATTCTGTTGCTTCCTTTTTCCTTTCTGTTTCCTCAGGGGAGAGCAGAGTGCATACCAGCAGAAACACGCTCACAGTGGCTTACACGCGCGCACACATACTTACACGGTTCAGGATCTGCCTATTCGGGTTAAAACGTGCGCACACCAGCGCAAACAGTGTTAAACATCTACCAACACGCTCCCACATGCTCAGTCTGCCCTACACGTGCACACACTGCCCTACTCGCGCTTCATGGCGCGCACACGTGCGCATGCACGCCCAGCAAGAAACTTTGGTGTAAGTAACAGTGTACACCTTCCATTTCTTGACTTTCCCATGCTTATCTTGTGGCACTCCTCTTTCCCTGATCTGTGTCTGTCATCTGTCATGTTACACTGAACTCCAATGAACTGCATTTCTTTCTACCATTCCCCCCTGTGATGTCACCTATCTCCTACTCTATTCCTCCCCCTTATGTATCTCTTACACTACTCAGACTGTGCTCATTTGCTATGTGACTGTGGGATTCAGTATCCTAACCCTCATTTACATGAGATTGCCTACTAATGCTTAGTTACATGTCTTAGACTCAGCTTCCCCCCTTAGCAACCACTACACGGTGGCCATGTTGTTTTTGGTCTGCCGGTCCCTGCATTGTCATTCCATGTATTGCATAAAATCCACATTTGTGGGTTTATAACCTTCATTTTTATATTTTATACAGCGCAGAAAAAAAATATATTTTTATAAATTTTGCATTGGGTTACCTTGCCAATGGCCACATATTTGGCCATTGTCAGGCTGCCTGACACATATGCACCCTTTATTTGGAGCTGACATGGCTCCATTGTGATTTTTGCATACACGTACTCAGTTGTCAACTGAGTACATTTCTGCAGCTAAAACGTCTCTTACACGGGCTGGTTTCTGCTTCGTGGATCGCTAATATACCTCATTTGCATACCTTTCGGCTGCAAGTGAGGTATTTAGCATATCCACGCCCAGTCCGTGTAAGAGACGTTTTAGCTGGTCTCTTACACAGAGTTTAGGGCTGTTCCTGGATCGTGAGGCTTGCATGGAGTGTTGCATGTCTCTTACACTCTGTGCAAGCCTTCGTGAATCCTGCCCACTGTTTATTTCTGGAAACTGATTGAAACATAGTTTATGTCTCATTCCCATCATGCTACTGATTTCATAATACATCTCAGTCAGATCTTGCAATGAGAGTTTAGTAAATGTTAACTAAACAGATGAAAAGCTAAGTATAATGTTGTAATAGCAATGAATAATTAAATCCAAAGCACAAGAACTGCTTTCTCAAGACAATTTAGAAACAATAACCTCACAGCAATGTTGTAATATACACTGAACCTTTGCTTGATTGCACGTTTAAAAGGACCATACAACATGCAAAACCTAAAACAGAAAATAGATCTTCGAAAATGGAGAAAAAAAATAAAAAAATAAATGGAAACTAATGCAACAGAAAAAGAAAATCTATTTTTTTTCATTTGGTACAAAAAAATGCAGGCTTCTAGACATACTACTTACACTCTGTATATAGAAAATGTATGCTGAGTCTGGGTACAAACACATGCAAAAACCACTGTAGGCTGGAACTTGTTTTGACTATGATGCCATTACCAGACCCTAATGATAGACACAAAAATATTACCTTCCAGACAGTATGTGCTAATCTAAGTGCAGTTGCAGAAACAAGAATTATTTCCTAGTTTTCCTTATCTTCACCTATGACTTAAGAACAAGTACATTTGCAAGCTTTTTCTCTAAAGATTTGAATGCCTGTGGTAGTAATACTATCCCTTATCAGCTTTGACAACACAATGGCATCTTTGTACCAACCGTAAAATGTTCTCAGTGTTGATTAAAAAAAATAAAGTATTATTTAGATGCCAAGATACCCAAGGAGTATATAACTGCAACTGAATGTAGTCAGTGCAGCACATCTTATATTAATTAGGAAACCAGAGACTGAATGTCAGAAAGGAGTACTGTCTTCCTTTACTGATTTATTGTTGCAGTTCCAATAAATATTTGACAAAAGGAAAGTCATCTGAGTTTGAGTACTAGTGTAGCCGAAAGAGACTTGGAAAATAGAGAGACTGAAATTCAAGTCTAGAGTGCAGTCAAATACAAATGAAAATAGAGTTCTGAGTTCAATAAATGGTTAATAATGGACAACCAGAAGTTAGTACTTCCTAGGGTAATCAGATAGGAAGTATCCTGCTTCAAGTTCCATGAAAAGAAATACCAGATTGTCAGAATCAGGTAGATAACTGCATTATCACAGAATTCACATTTTTTGGTTCATAGGTTAGTACTAGGCTAACTGCCCTTGCGAGCCATTTTAAGCCTAGCCAATTATCCCCTGTGAGATTCAAACTGTGTACTTTGTGTTTGTAAGGCAAACACCTTAACCATTAGGCCACTCTCAAGTAATTTCATTTCATTATACCATATAGTCAGATTGCATTTGGAATGAAATGATGATTTTGCAATACAACAGAAACAAGATCAAATGCTTTTATTAAAATAATGCTTTATTACTTTTTCCAAAAATCTAGAGCTACTGAAATATCTGTCAAGCGCTTTTTACGTTACGTCCATAACACATACTGTTAAGTACCTTTGGATACATCTAAGAAAATAATTTAACAACAACCAAAACAGGGGAGACATACTGAACTACAGACGACCAGAACACTCAGTACTCAAATACAGGATACTTTAATACAGCAATAAAACCACCAATAAGCGCTTTCATCATTCAACATCATCAGAGCTATTGAATAACTGGTAGGTTGAGAACAGCAAATAAAAATCTAGTTCCAGACACACACTCCTCAAATATACCAATCACAATCAATAGCATTTAGATCATTGAACTAATCATTAACAAAGTGGGATAAACAAAGGTAGGACACCCCCGAGAGTGCACCTATCACAAAAGGATGAGGAACAGTTGTACACCAATCAATGTCTAAAAAACATAAAAACATCCAATGTGCTTAGTGCAATACAACAAAGTAAAAATGAAGATTAAAAAATGATAACAAGCTACAAGCAAAATCATAAAGTTTTATATAGTGTTAATGTTCTAAACTTAAGTTCACTACTCATGAAAATTCCTTCATCTAAACCTAGATGATTGGTTGAAACAAGTCAGAATTGCCAGATCATCTCAGTGTAGTAAAAGTTCTTCAATGCCCTGTGTAGTTTAAATTGACCTGTTCCAATACGCAAAATTTAAACTTATCAAAGCCTGCTCATGTTAAAGAATGTCTCCCCAATGCACCTTTCTTAGCTTGTTTTATAATATTGTATTTGTGTTGATAGATTCTTTCCTATATTACATAGGGAAGATTAACAATGCACTTAATTAAAGAATCTAATAACACAACTACAGTAAGGGAACTATGTGGTCTTAAAGCAACAGGTACATTTATCAAAACACTTAACCACATTCAAAAATATGTTTTTTTGCATCTTTTATATCATCCCCACAAACTATTGTTTACAAAAGTTTAGTTCAGTTGAACTCATCATTTTGTGAGCCATGGAACTGTCATAATATGCTACAATATTCACATATTTGCCTTACTGAAAAAAAACAACACATCAAGTAGCAGCATATTGATGAAATACATCCTATCACAAACAGGGGTGCAAATAGCCTTGCAACAACCACCCAGACCTCTGCTAATTACATATATACCAAGTCCAAGGTTGCATTACAGTGGGAAAAGGGCAAATCCCCTTATCCCCACTGAACCATGATCTTGCACATGAGCAAAGCAATTCAGCTGAATTTATATATAAATAACATCATTTGAACAATCTGTTGAACACCATTCTCCACCACATTGACATGGGTGTCACCCACACCCCCATAAATAAATATATATATATATATATATATATATATATATATATATATATATATATATATATATATATATATATATATATATATATGTGTGTGTGTGTGTGTGTGTGTGTGTATGGATCTAGTTTATATAACTGTAAAACCACTGATTCAAAAGTCAGAATGTCAAGACCACTTTCTCAAAACAGAATATTATCGAAGACCCAGAACACTGCAATTACACTCCGGGAAACTAACCACTTGCCGGCCAACACAGAAAACCAAACCAAAGCAAAGCAAACCCATCCATGTGGGGGTCTTCATCCCCCAACTAAATATACTAACTCCAAGACTGTACTATAGCAGAGAAATGGGCAAAGTTCACCATGGTGGACCTGTGGTTAGTTTCTTGGAGTGAAATTGAGATGTTCCAGTTGTTCGATGATATTATGTTTCTAGACAGTGGTCTCCACATTCTGACATTCGAGTAAGTGGTTTTACAATTATATAAAGTAGATCCATCTACACACACACACACACACACACACACACACACACACACACACACACACACACACACACACACACACACACACACACACACACACACACACACACACACACACACACACACACACACACACACACACACACACACACACACACACACACGCAAACACACACAGACACACACACACACACGTGCATCCATAAATACATATACGTTTTAGCATATCCTTGTATCTGTAAATATGTTTTGTTCATTTTGTATGTGATCCTAATCACCAGGGCTGTGCAAACAAATGGTCCATTGAGATCCGTGCACTATATAAATAAATAAAAATAAAGACTGGATTATAAAATTGGACAGTTTTCACATGCAGTATCATTTGAGAAAATCTGTGATTTGTTTGTTAATTGTATTGTAACACAGTAATCCTCCATAAAATTTTGCAGTGGAACTCTGAGAGAAGATGAAGAGATGATAATTTGCTTGCTTAATTTACTACATTTGATTTTTTAAGGAGATCAATTTCAAAGTCCTGGAAAGAGGGCAGGCAGTCTGGTGGAAGTATATCTACATGACATGTAATTCTGAACCATGATATTATTAAAGTCTGTTGTTCTACAGAGGACCACTGGAAGTGCAAATGGAGATCCTGGAGATGAGGTCACTAACATCAGGCATCCTGGGTACAAAATAGTTCACTTAATATAAGGATTGGTGACTGTACCCCTTCAGAAGACAAAAAAATGTATTTTGGATTTTTTTTGCAGATATCAGTTGTTTTAATGCAAGCTCTTGCAGCTTGCATATTGTGTCCACCCTTGGACCTCTTTAAATGGGTAGCTGAAGAGCAATGCTATAATGTGCAAATAGGGGAATAGCTTAGAAGACCCAGTTATATAAAGAAGTATATCTGTGAGATGTGGAAGGAAACCAGAATACATGAAAAAAAATCTACATAAAAATGTGAACTGCAACGTTCATCAGATAACATATGGAAGCTCAGATTAAACTACTATAGGCACTGTAACTAACCTTTTCCTCAAAACAATGCATATAGTTATATTATAATGTTACTAGAATCTGAATTTATCATTTTTAACAGCACACTTCATTTAAGTATGCAAAGTATTTAATCTAGCATATATGCAAAGGAAATGTTGAAGAATGAATTAGTGTTAAATCATACTGTCAGGTATTGTCCAGTCAAGTAAGAACAGAGCAAGTTCATCAACAGACCACCTCAGCAGAAGTGCACAACACATATACTACCCTCCAGTCTAATTTATACAAGTCGCTAACGAAATGGTGAAGGAACTAGTGTTATAGCCTCCTGTTATCAGTCACTGCATTACAAGATGATTGACTCACCTTCTTTGCTCAGTTGCATACATGTCCTGCACTGAGAGAGTTACTGTACTCCTGTACCTTGGCTGCTGTGACATGTTGCTAGACTTGTACTGTTTCTTTTTGTCTGTTAAAGTATTCAAGTGTGAATAACAGAGAAATTTGCTCCAGTAGCATGGCCAACCTTCATCAAGTTAGTGGTAGTGTGCATGGAATGCTGATTCAGAGGGCTTATGTTAGTAGCACTTCTTTAGTGCTCCACTAACATTTTCCATGTGTTTGTCTACTACGCTGCTTAATGGTATAGCATTTTATCTGAGCTGTGATTGGGGAAATATGTTATAGTATGCTGTCTTCTCCTGCCTTTTGTTTAATTGCATTGCTTATTCAGTTGCAAACATCAGTCTTATTCACATTATCATTATCCCTGAAAGAAAATATATTTTTTTAATATATGAAAATGGAGTTGTTATTAAACTTAGTCGGTATGGCAGGAAAATTCTTCCTCATACTTTCTATAATATAATATTTTTTGATTTCTCAAGTCATAGATACAATGTCATCTGCACATTGTATTTTTTCCGTAATGGCAATCTTTCAGTAGCATTTTAATAAGAACAGATATGAGTAACATATTGGAACTTAAAAGAACTTATTTACACACAGAAAGGAATGAAAATGTAACAAAATATGTCCCAGTAGAACAAAGACATGCATTCTGACAGCGCTGGCACTACTGGAACCCTCACAGAAAAAATATGTTGTTTGGAAGTTTCCTGTAAAACTGCCATGACAAGCAGATACAAAAACTGAGGAAAGTTCAGTCAAAATTATTAAACTTATATGAAAATATTATAAGTATATAATTCTTTAATTTTCATATATATAACTCAGCCACCTGATGAAGTACTATAAAATATCTGGCTTTTTATCTCCACTGAAACCATGCTGAGCAGATTATATAAACTCTTAAACGTTCAAATATGCTGCACTCAAGTATCCACAATGTTTGTAAACAGCTTAGCTAATATTGATAATAGTTTTGGCCTAACACATCAAACTAGAAAACTAAATAGCATTTTGATATCATAAAAGGTCCATACTAAAGAAAAATAAATCATCATGACAGAGAATGATAGAAAAAAATTATGGTACTATTTAATTAATACAATGCCTTCTTCATATTTATATTAGAAATGTTTGGGCATCCATTCATAATATATTTAATAAATGTATTTAGGTAAAAAATGGTTTACTTAACAATACTAATACCTTTGTAAGTGTACTAATACGAATTCTTCTTTAGATATATTCAGGGAGAGAAGACACATTGCTGTCATTCATCAAAATGAGTTTTTTTTTCCCTTCAGCAGCTCAAGGTCTATTCGATTGGCTATTTTTAGCTTGGGGTGCATTCTTCACTATACTCTGTGTCTTACAGACTACTCAGTGTAACCTCTGCATTGCATATAAAGTGATCTCAGATCCTGCTCTAATGGAAATGCTGCACATTAGTAAATCAAGTGGTATAAAATACACTCGCTGTAGGGAAATCAGCCTAGTATGTGACATCAACAGAACTTGCTAGAGAGATAGATAACCTCTCCTCTGGAAAAAAAACTTCCAATTCAGGTGAAGCAGAGCCCCTCACTTATCCTATTTAAGTGTAATCTGAATGACTGGATGCAAAACTGCAAATTCACTCCAGGCGTTTCACCTGTGTCCCTCTTGGACAGGGGCAGTAGTTGTTGACTTAGCTCTGTTTAGTATCTTGATATTCTTGGAAACAGGGATTGTACTTGGCTAGACCATAGTAACCTCCTATGATCCTATGATCCAATGATCTGAGCTGGAATGATCTTGGAGTGAGTATAATAAATTAAGGGGGTGTGGGGGCCAAACTCCACATGGGTGTACAGAGAGGTTTGCATCACGTGTATTTCAAACCATGTCTCAGTCACTACACAGATGTCAACGTCCTCCAGGGTGATAAGGGTTTGTAGGGAATGGAGTTTCTTGTTTTGGCTCCTAGCATTTATTAGTAACACTTTCATATTTTTTCTTTGCTTGTTTCGTTATGCTGGTAGATTTATCAGGTTAGCAAAGATTAATGCTGCAATTACTGGAGAGCAAGTAAACTAGTTCCCACTGCAAGCAAGAAGTCTCCAACATCAAGATACACTTTATTAAGAAGCAAAGCTTTCGGGTCAACACCCTTTCTCAATGCTAATACAATTATACAAACCATTTGACCATTTTAAATAAGAGCAAAAACCATCATGTGATCACAGCTAGCAAATCACATGATGTTAATAATAAAACCACTTAAAACATCCTTTTAAAGTTTTTGTTGTATTTTCACCAATACTGGTTTCAGATAGAAGAGAATAGAATAGAAAAGAACTGGGAAATTTTGATGGCATCTCTGGAATTATGGACTCTGTTAGATCGTAAGCCTTATTTCTCATATAAAATATGAGAAACTTAAAGAGTAAGTTATGTTACAAAGACTTTCAAGTTCCAGTGAAACATCAAATAAGAACAAAAAGTGGAACTTTTAGCTGTTTAAATTGTAGTTGTAGTGACATTATGGGAAAAGATAGTGACACCTTTATACACCCTAGGACAGTAAAGTGTTATACTTTTTGCTTAACAGCTAATTGTAATACTACAAACGTATATCTTGCAACATGTGGAGGGTGTTCATCGTTTTCTGTGGGTAAGACCACAAGAAAATTAAAAGAACAAATTATAGAACACAAGTTGGACATACTGAAGAATAATGAAAAAAATGCATTAAGTAAACACATTCCCCTGAATTCAGCAAGCTCTGCACGGTGTGCAGGAATAGTTCAAGAGCTGCTGCATGCAATATGGCCGATGAGCGATCCAGGAACGAGCTCCCGGGACATGCACGAGCACTCCTAAACTATTCCTGCACTGACACCACTGCTATATGCTAATTACCTCATTTGCTGGTGAAAACCATGGAAATGAGGAGAATTAGCAATCCAGGAAGCAGGCAGGCATCTGTGCAGGAATAGTGTAACCTGCAGAAATGTATTCAGTTACTAACCGAATACATTTCTGCAAATTACAAAATGGAGGCATGACAGCTCCAAAGAAAGCATAAATTCAATGTAGTAGGCATGCCAATGGCAAAATATATGGCCAATGGCATGAGAAATAGTTGCAAAATTATAAAAAATAACTTAATTTTTTGGGGGCCGATTTTGGCCGTTTAAGCATAAGGCAGCGGTGCGCAAATGGGATCGGCCCAAAAATAAGATAAAAAGTTGGAAATAAACTTTTAAACCCAAATCAGCATTTTGCCATAATAGTCAATGGCATGCATAAGACAACAATACCAGGGAATAGTGGTTGCTAAGGGGGAAGCTCAGTGTGAGTGTGGTAACTATGAATTAGCATTCTGTTTAATGAAAATGAGGGGACTGATACTGAATCACAGATTTCCTCTCAGTGTTAGCTTGCACCCAACTGTGTAGGTGCAGCAACAACACTGTAGAAGTATAAGAGGTAGATGACCTCATAAGGGGAGAGTGTCATGCATTCTGTAAGCTTATTGGAGCTCTGTGGCCTGTGTTTGCTCTTAGCTAAGCACAGCTAAGGAAGGGGGTGTGTCTGAGGTTGCCTAACAGTGTTTACATTGTCTAAATGGGTGTGCACGCTGTGCACCAGGTTTAAAAAATAATAATAATAAAAACCAGGAAATAGCAGCTCTGTTCACATCTGAGCACTGGGTATGTGCGCCGCACCTTGGAGCTTAAATGGGAAGGCAATGGGAAGGGAAAACAGCAGTAGGAAGGCAATCAAGGAGAACTAGTATAGCTACAAACCAACGGTAAAATAAAAAACAAATGAAATACCAAACGAGGTCCTTGCCAGCACAGTGAAACTCCACAGAACAGTCCTTAACGCACTTTTATTGGGTACAAGAAGTCTGTTA
>NC_056743.1:839156396-839180309 GCF_019279795.1 Protopterus annectens
ATAAAACCTGTACAAATTAAATAAAATGTAAAACAATATTATTTTTTTTTATTCCCGATATAGCTGTGGGTATTTGCACGTGTGTGTGCAAGTGTGCCCATTGCTTAGCTACAGTTAGCAGTTTAGACATCGAAGAGGATAATAAACCACTTATATGCAAATTAAGCCAACTAGCAATAGCATAGTGGTAGAGCTTTCGCACAAAGAGGAGGCATTCCCAGGTCAAGTCCCACCACTCCCCTTTCCATTTTCTGTAGGAAATCTGTGCATAAAAATAATTCCTGACATTTACCTTTTAAATTTTATTAAAATGCATTGAAATGGCGTATGTAGTAGTGAACGATATTTTAAATGTATATAAGAAGGTGAAATGGTCATGCATACTAATGAATGCATAAGTAACCTATCTTAAGCAATGTGAAGCACTGCTAAGCAACGTTTACCAGTATTAAGCACATTTAAGAATAATTGCCCATAGCTAAGCACTGGTTTAACTAGCGCAATGGCGTTGGGTGTAGCTGCACATCGCGCCAGCTAGTGCAACGTCGGGCAACGTCAGGCAACATAGAGCAACATAGAGCAATGTTGGGCAAAGTTGAGCAAAGTCAGCTAAACATAGCCACACCTCCTTGCCAGTCAGGCCAGTAGTAAAATAAAAAGCAATGATAGGCTTCAAATCCAGGATACTGTGCACCATAATCACAGTACTGAACCACTAAGCCATGACAGCTTTTGCTGTTTATGCACTGTCAACATGCATATACATATTAATCAAAGTTTACTCAGTTCTAAGCAGGTGTGCACTCAGCTGAGATTTTCAAACCTGGCCAATCACAAATAAGTGCGGGGGAAGATTCAAAGATGGCTGCCATACTGTAAACACTGCTAAACTGCAGCTCTTCAATTAACCCGAGGAAAATCTCTGGTCTGAGTGGGTATCAGGAGGTTTAAACATCAAATTGACAATAAAAAGTTGCATTTATACTTACCTAATCTAAAATCAGTTAAAAAAGTGGGGAAAAAAAGTATTTATCCATCAGGATTACAAGTGATTACTTTGCTCTGAAGAGAGAAACAAACAAAGGACCGTGTGCTTTCTTTATTCTGCCTTTCTGCTTGGGGAAAGAAAAATCTTGCAACAAGGAAGAACCATGGAAACAACTACTACTAAAACAAAGCTGTCAGAACTACAGTCGCCAGTAAAGGATGGAACTGTGAAAAAACAAAGGATTACTAGACAGCAGGAACAACAGAAACCAGAAACTAGATCCAGGACTGATCAGCCACTAAACATGGAGGATATCAAACACGCTTTACTACCTATACAGGAAGCTCTAAAGGACTTGACCTCACAAATACAAACATTTGGAGTTTTATGCAATCAATTGCTTCAGAGAATGGGCAAAACTGAGACCAGAATTTCTGAAATAGAGGACAAAATTGACATGCTGGAGAAAAAATCAAAGGTATGTGATGTGGATGTACAAGCCATGCAAAATAAACTTATTGATTTAGAAGCAAGGTCTAGAAGAAATAATATTATTATAAGAGGAATCCCTGAAAACATCCAGTATGCAGAGCTAATACCAGCCATAACACAAATATTTGAAATCCTGTTAAATGATGCTGATGGGGTGAAACAGATTGTAATAGAAAGGGCACACAGAGCCCTGAGAGAGGTACAAGCTTCTACTATGCCTAGACCTGTATATGTTAAGATATTGAACTTTCAAGATGTTAGCAAAATACTGTTTACTGCAAAAAAAATGGTGTCTATGTTATGTGGAAAAATGTTAAAATATTTCTGGCTCAAGATTTACCATTACAAGTAAGGCAGGCTAGACAGTCTTTATCTGCTTACTGTAAATTTCTGATTGATAAACAAATTAAATTCCAGATGAAATACCCCAATATGCTTACATTTATGGTGGATGGCACTAAATATTCTGTTTCCAATAAAAATCAGGCAAAAGAAGTGTTTCTGAAAGTTTTTAAAGTTCTACCTGCATCAGAGGGCTGAAAAGAACTTCCATTGAGACTGGCATGTTCCTGTAGTCAGATCCAGCATGTATTTTACCTCAAGGCTTTTCTAATCCTTTGTTTCTTCACTAAACTGTTCAGGCCTCTGAAAAAGCAATAAAACTGTTTGTTTATGCTAATCTGAGGGTCTGCTGTCTGGTTTCCAGACTTTTATTACCTCCAAGGTCTATTTCCATTGTGTGGTAAATAGGAAATGCCTGGATTTCAACTGAGAGTGTCGATTTGGATGTAACACTTCCTGTGGTCCTGCTGTGAAAGAGGTCCCCCGTCGTGAGTATTTCTGATGGTTTCCTGGCTTGAGAAGACAAAGAGAATTGAAAATAATATGTTAATGTTCTTTTTATAACGAAATAACATTACAGTACGTACTTAAAGCACATAATAACATGCACTTTTACTATTTTTTTCTTCTTTTATAGGTGTGAACCAAAATTGTTTTTTTTACTATATGCAGTGAGTGGCAGGCATTGTGTAGGGTACAGATTTAAAATGTAGGATGCATTTTTTTTTTCTCTCTCCTCTCTTCTGTAAAAAGTTTATGTACATAATGATTGCAACAAAACAGATACTTAAGGTAGGATAAAATAAGTACCCAATCTACTAAAACTTTCCTTTACACAGTAATAATGTTAGAAATGAGATTTGTTTAACTAATAGTTAAACCAAAGCTGTAGTTAAGTAGCGGTGTTTGGTATGGAATGTGTAGTTTAGACTTTGATGTAGATATGCTAGAATATATAGGTTGTAAGTTTAGGAAATGTTTTAAATGTTATTACCTGAAGTTTTTCAATGTGTTGGTGTGTTTTACCTTGTTTATATTTTCTCTTATACAAGACCTATATAAATCCTGGTCCAGGGGTAAAGTGGGTAAGCACTGGTTAGGGACGGGATGTAGGAAATGCTTCCAGATTAGATATAGTGTACAGTCAATACATGTCAATTTGATAATTCCCCTCTTATATTGTTATTTGATACCAAGACCTGCGAATGTGGGAGTTGAACTCATGGAATGTTAAAGGGCTCCAGAACTTGAAGAAGAGAAAGCTGTTGCTACACATATTATTACAGGACAAAGCACTGTTTGTATTTCTACAGAAAACATATGTGATGAATGAACAATGAAATGATATTAGAAAAAAGAACTGGATTAGAGAGCTAGTGACATCAGAAGGTAAGACAAACAGTGTGGGAGTGGCTATAATTATCAAAACCCAATACAAAGATAGGATTTTAGACTCCAAAGTGGATCCAAATGGGCGATGGTGTTATGTGATTTTATCGGATAATGCATTTGATAAACCTATCCTACTTTTGAATATATATGCCCCATGTAATGATCAACACAGTTTCATAGCATCATTATATCCAATATTAACACAATATGATGGTTATTATTTTGTTGTGGGTGGGGACTGGAATACCTATCAAAATCCAAAGTTGGATAGGTCTTGTCCACAAAGAGCATTTAATAAGCAGGCCGGGATAGCATTAAATGATTTTAAGGAAGATTTTCAATTATATGACCCCTTTTCTTATTCACAAGATATTAATAATGCAAATAAATACACCTTCTATTCACCATGCCACAGAATGTAGGCTAGAATAGATTACTTTTTGATATCTAAAGCACTAACGAATTTAGAACCAGTGGTGGTTATACATACTCGTCATCTATCAGATCACTCAAAAATTTTGTTAACATTTTCTAAAGATTTAAAAGACACAAGAAGGCATAGGGGTTATAACTGGTCACTCAACCCAAATCTTTTAAGTAAAAAAGAGATATCAGACGGAATTATAAAATATTTGAAAGAATTTAAAGATAGCTTGAAGCTCCAAAAACATACTCCTGACATTGAATGGGCGACAGCTAAAGCTCAAATTAGAGGATTTCTTATACAAAAAGCCTCATATTATAAGAAAATTCATAATAGTGATATTCAAAAACTAGAAATAAGAATAAAACAACTTGATAATGAGCTGATTCAGAATTTTAACGCTCAAACTGAGGAGGAAATGTTGAAGCTTCAAAGGGATCTCTTTTTGCTTCATAATAATAAATTAACACTTCAAGAACATAGGTGTTTAGTGAAATATGCTAATAATGTTCAAATACCATCAAAAGCACTGGCAAGGATTATAAATCAATCAAAAACAACTGGATATATTTCGGAAATACAGTATAACGACACAATATATTCTAAAACTGAGGATATTGTTGATGTTTTTGGGAAAATCTATACTAAGGTGTATGAGGGGCAAACTGATAGGTCTCTACATAACCAGAATAAAAGTTTTCTGCAAAAAATTAACTTTCCAGAATTAGAAGAGAGCTTGCAAAGTGACCTGATTAAACCTATTTCTAAAGAAGAAATAGTATATACAATTCAACATATGAAAGCACATAAGTCGCCAGGACCTGATGGTATTAGAGCTGAATTTTACAAAGTGTTTGCTGATAGTTTGGGAAAAGAATTGTCTCATGTATTTAATATTATAGCTAAAAATAAAATTAGTGACCCCCACCTCAATGCGTCAAAAACAATTTTCATACATAAAACCAATTCAGATCCCCTTAACCCAGATAATTACAGACCAATAGCACGAATGAATGTGGATATGAAAATTTTAACATCAATTATAGCATCGAGACTAAAGAAGGTTTTGATATATCTAATTTCTAAGGAACAAGCTGGATTTATGGCAACTAGACAAACTAGCGATAACACACTTACACTGCATAATATGATGACGTATGCTAAACAAAACAACTTTAATATCTATGCTCTTATAATAGATGCCCAGAAAGCATTTGATAGAGTAGGCATAAAGTTTTTGTTTGATGTGTTACCCTATTTTAACTTGCCCCAAGAATTCATTCAGATGCTACAAATATTATATAGTAATCCACACACTACGCTATACATCAATAGGACTTATTCTAACAGAATACAGATTAAAAATGGTACTCGTCAGGGTTGTCCCATGTCCCCCTCATTGTTTAACCTATATCTAGAACCCCTATTTTTATAAATCAAGCAAAATTTGTATCATAATGCACCAATAATTTATAGGAATAAAATATTAATGTCAGCATTCGCCGATGATCTTATTATTTATTGTACAACCCCAATTTCGGACAGTGAAAAGATATTAAAGCTCATAAACGAATTTTCGGTAGTTTCTAATTATAAAATTAACTTACAGAAAACGAATATCTTCCCGTTAAGAATCCCAAAACCTTTTTCATTAATGGCCCTGATGGGGAAGTTAACATGTAAAGAAAATATTAAATATTTGGGTATCAACTTCTCTACGGATAATAAGGACTTTTATAACGATAATGTTAAATGAGTATGGGAACACATAATAGCTGATTGTGACAGATGGAAGAATTTAAAACTACCGGTATTAGCAAAAATATCAATAGTGAAAATGAATATACTACCACGAATGTTATACATATTTAGGTCTGCCCAATTATCAATTTCAAAAACAGTTTTTAAACAAATGCATAAAGATCTAGCTAAATTTATCTGGAACCCAAAAAAAACTAGAATATCTTATGAGAAATTAATGACCCTAAAACAAGAGGGGACTTGAGCTACCAAACTTTGAAGCATATTATTTGATTGTAAACGCTAATCAAATTTTAAGAATTGCTAATTATGATGTAACGAATACAAAATGGATACCAACTTGGGTGGTCTTGAATCATAAGCATATTTTGGATAGGAAAATAAATCCTAAAGCATTACCCTTTATGGACAAAATTAGTCTGATAAAATATGGGGTCATGGACCACATAATAACCTGTGTCTCATCTTTGCAAACTTTATTTCAGTCCGTAGATTTATTGCAATATATGATGGTTCTTCAACCTTTCCACAGGAATCCTAATTTTAAACTAAATAATCAGCTGATCGATCTCAGCAAATTTCCATTAATAGTTAATCTGACTCTATTTGATGTTTTTAATAAACTTGACTTATCAGCTTTACAAATTAGACAGGAAATGAATCTACCTAGAAGTTACATTGTTATAATGAGACAAGTTAAAGAACTTGCCTTGAGCTATTTTAGGAACTTTAAACCTGCAGCCGGATTTGTGTATAAGTGCTCTGAACTGTGGCAAGCTATCCAACAAGACACAAAATTTATAGCAACTGCATACAAATTAATTAAGGATTTAAAATTTCAGGACAAAATTTTGCTTTCAGAGTATTGGGTAAACAAAGTAACAGTAACAGACGATCAGATATTAAAAGCAATTGATATAACTAGGAAATCAGTTTCTTTTCAAAAACTGATGTACACGCAATTGATGATTTGGAACAATGCATATTACACACATCTTAGATTACATAAATTTAACCCTAGGAATTCTCCAATTTGTCCATACTGTGCAGATCAAACAGCGGATCTTCTTCATATGTTCTGGAGTTGTAAATGCGTATATAAACTTTGGAACTCTCTTAAAGTACAACTGCAAAAGATGGGTTATCAAAGTTCTACACTGTCATGGGAATTTATGATTCTACACATTCCTCCAAGAGAGCTTTCCAGATCACAAACTATTATTTGTATGAATATTTTTTTGCTGATGAAACTCTATATAGCCACAAATTGGCTAGAACCACATAAGACATCATGGAATAATTTTAAGCTTGTGGCTATAAAACATATACTAGCACATAAATTACTTCTGAAACAAACCAACAAAAATATTAATAACCCGAAAATATGGGAAAAGGTCTTCAATATTATATTAGCATGATACTGATTTTAGGAATATATTAAATATAGGAAGCATTTCATGTAGATATTGTATAAATGGTTTGTAGTAGTTATAGTGTATTATGTGTGTGATGTTTATTGTATTTTTGTAATGTTTTTGGAAAATATATTTCAATAAAAATTTATTATGGAAAAAAAAAACAAATAAGTGCGGGAAATGCGGCATATTTAAGCTCCATAGGCGGGAATAATCACCATAACTGGTTGTAGCTCCCATCTGCAGTCAGAATGGCCGGTTCTGGAGAGGGCTCTTGTTTTTGAGTGCAACAGCGGGGCATTGAGGAGTCAAAAGTGATGGTTTGGCTCCTTGTCCATCGTCATGATGCAAGACTCCTGCAGAGCCAGTTCCAGTACACTGAGTACAAAGCAGAAGCCTGGAACTGTCTAGCACCTGATCTCACCAGTGCCACAGGCGTCCCTCAGACTGGTGAGCAGGTTAGACACCATCATGCAGACCTGAAGAGACACAAGCAGGACCAACTGAACCAATGGATACAGGAGGCCCGTGGGAATGATAATGCCCCACTACTGAGTAGGTAGCCATGGAATGGAGTATGTAAGAATTACTATTGTAGTGTATATTATGAATAGGTATGTCTCAATATCCCTTCATTTACTTCACAGCTGCAGGTGTCCGTGCTGTGAATCAGCAAGCCTATGCAGATAAGCTTCTAAGGCTGCGCCACCAGGCAGGTTAGTAATTATTCTGCATGTATTGTTATATAAAATAAGCGAGAGAGGGTGAAAAAAGTGTTTTAGCCCAATAATAAAGGTATAAAAAGTCCTGAATAATATCTTTGCATGTACTGTTATATAAAATAAGTGAGAGAGCCTGAAAAAAAGTGTTGTAACCCATTAATAAAGGTATAATAAGTCCTGAATAATTTTTCTGCATGTACTGTTATATAAAATAAGTGAGAGAGCCTGAAAAAGAGTGTTGTAATCCATTAATAAATGTATAATACGTCTTGAATAAGTCTTCTGCATGCACTGTAATATCAAATAAATAAGAGAGCCTCTAGAAAAGTGTGTAATGTAATTAATAAAGGTATAATTCCTGGAGTGTGTCTGTGTCACTTACTTCAAAATGTTGTTGTACTCTTGCATTATATAAATAGTACTGTTGTTTTAAGCGCTGTCAACCCACAGTTGGGCAGACCCATATAAAGTGGATGAAGGGAGTGCCAGTAGCTGTGAAGCATATATACAGTCCTCAACTGTTGGTTAATGGCCGACATGCATAGGTAAATCTGGCACACGAGTAGCTTGTTAATGTGTTCCCCAGAAATGTCAGTGTGCTGCTAGAAATGTAGGGGGCTGTAGAAATATAACTGATAATGTCACCTGAACACATC
Source organism: Protopterus annectens (assembly GCF_019279795.1). Taxonomy (NCBI): domain Eukaryota; kingdom Metazoa; phylum Chordata; order Ceratodontiformes; family Protopteridae; genus Protopterus; species Protopterus annectens. The sequence continues at coordinate 839,164,589 of NC_056743.1, forward strand.
CAGATATGTAGATATATAAATATAAAAATATATATAAATACATAGCAGTAACATCTGCATCCTGGACAGTTTGTATGTCAGATACAGGTCAGGTATATAAGGACCTAGCCAAACCCATTTCACAATGTAATGGACTTTGCCTATTGTAATAATACATGTAGGGGATATACACCTGCAGTCAATAGGAATGTAGTGTAAACTATAAGTGCATATAAGATCTTAATGGAGGTATCTTTTTACACCCTACTGTATGTGCATAAACAATGCAATTCCACACGTCAATGGGTATGTCTAATCTCAAAACATTTGTTGGGACATATGTCCTATTGGTTTATAAATATCTGCAATTACTTTGATGCATGTGCCCTGGTTAAATACCACAATCTTGGTGGCCTGTTTCCACCAATCAACCCTGCATGCTGATGGAATGTCCTCTGTTGTTCTATATATGCATGTGTTATGCTTGCTGTTCAACTGTTGGAACTCTGGTGTGTTGGGTTAATGGGAATATTACTGCATGCTGTTACAACTAATTTGGAATGCTGTTGGCTGTTATCAACCCATATTGTCATTAAATCCTCCTAAACATAGAATGTATGGGAAGGCTGGTCCCAGCGGACCCACCTGTCCCACCTCAGCTGGCAAAGGCACCTGGCACCAGCAGGTCCGATGCCAAGCCTGGGACCTCCTCATCTGGTGGTTCTGTGCCACCTTTGGGTGGAAGTGCTGCAGGGGATGGGGCTCATCCCCCTGTGCACCGGAGGAGGGCCACCTATCACCCTCCGAAAGGTTCAGGCTGTGGTGCGTAGGGAGATCTAGTGTTCAGTCACTGATCTCTACGCCAGCTCGAGGTGAGAGTGGCGTGGCTCACGGGTGAGCCTGCCCCTCCTACGCAGCCCCCAGCACAGCCACCCTCTGGGCTGTGAAGGTGCAGTGATGACTGCCCATGGGTGGGGATCTCAGTTCCACTGTTGCTATCTGTGGGCTCATGGGCTTGCGATTTCCAAACATCCTTCACCGTCAATGGTGTTCACCCACCCCATGTGTCATATTCTGCCCCTGTATGCATCTTGTTTGTCTTGTCTGTTTACCTCCCCAACCTACCTCCCCAAATATACCTACTTCCCCTACCCCACATTCCACTCTCACCTGAAAAAAAAATGGGCAATCTGCTCACAAAAAAATTACGCCCAATACATTGCTGCCCATTTTGCACACATATCCGCTGGACAGATAAACTGAAATTTAATTGGCAGTACAACATACTTTGTTGTCCTCACCCCTCTTTCAGGGGTTGAAGGTTTCAAAATTCCCTCCAAATCCCTAGTATATCCACAGCTGTTACTGTTAAAGAAATGAGCAGCTATGGACCTTCCCTACACCCGTCCTGCACATCCCTATCTGTTTTCCCTACTGTCTTACCCTCTTTGTGCCCCTTTTTCACCACTTCCTATCTCCCCATTTTCTTTTCTTTCAAAGAAATTAGCACGGGGGTTAGCGGGAGTAATCACTTTTAAGCTGTAGTTAGCGGATTTGCGCGAGTGTGCGCTTCTATGCGCTTAGCTAAGTATTGCTAAGCATCGCGCAAACCCGCGCAAACCCTCTTACAACTGCTTAAAAGTGCCTTAGTCAACCTGCATGTGAGGACCCTTGTTCTGCTCAGCAGCAAAATAAAACACCACTGTCAGTCTCCAACCCCAGACCTTGGACACAGTAAACTGCATGAAGTACCACTAAGTCACAGTAGATATATAGCTGGCTGTTGCTGAAATATATATATCATGCATCAGAATGACTGAATGTAAAGGAAATATAGGAATGCCATAACACAAAACCTGGTCTGTGGAACTTTAACAGCAGTTGTTGTGGAATTGCATTACATGACTGTGATAACAGAACCAGCCATTCTAGCAGTAAATAATGTTACAGCAGCACTTTACAACCCCCACACTGTATCATAGCAGGACAATTCCCACCCAAACATACAAAATACCTGTGTGTTCAGGGTCCAGCAAGGATGTAGGTAGGCATACACAGTACTGGAATTATCCAGTTTTCATGAGCATCCTGTGATAATGTCAACAAAATAAAAAGCACAAACTGTGCAGAAGTAAGTACATTAATATCCACAGTATAGCAGTTCCCAAGCAGTTCATGTGCCAAATGAAAACATCTCAATAACTATGTATGTATGGCAGCTAATTGTATAAGTAGAAACGAAACTACATACTCCCATGTATCTTGTGTTAGCATTTGTAGGGGTGAGTACATTTCTACACTGTCAACTGTATACTGGAAGTGGCAACATTCAGGTCTGAGTACAACATTCAAATCACTGGCTACACCACTAGCTTCAGATATAAGAAGTATACCAACCTTCTGACTTACTCAATGGTGTCCACAGCAAACAAGCATGGGCTCCACTTTGGAAAGCTGAAAGGGCTACGCCTACCTGACCTAGCAATTTATAGCATTTGGTTGCTATGACAGTGATTACTGCAATTGCCACACAGCAGGCTGCATGCAATTACCAAATGGTGGCCACCAATTGGTGCAGAGGCCATCACATGCACATGTGCCGATACCTATAAAAGCAGGCTGTACTTGCTGTCTACATATGCAATCATTTCATTGCAGCCATGGAGAGAGAGAGCGAGAGAGAGAGAGAGAGAGAGAGAGACACACACACACAGACAGACCGACACCGACAACAGCAAAAAAAAAATTAAGATATTAAATATATATATATATATATATATATATATATATATATATATATATATATATATAAAATAAAAAAAATTAAGATATAAATAAAAAAAAAAAAAAAAAAACTAAACACACGGAACTTACAAATACAAATGCATACAAAGGAAAGGTATGTTACAGATATGTATTTACTGACATGTAGTAGATGTTTTTGAAGAGTACTCTACATACTTTGAATCATCCATATGTGGCAGCAATACGTATCTATGCACAGATGCTCTGCATAGCTACTGCCATGGAGAAATCAGTGTGTAGCTGTGTGCAGTGGGATATGACTGTGACATATGTAGTTCAGCATTAAATGTCAAACATCTGATCCATGTTATCTGTATTCTGTATAGTAGTGTGTACAATGGCTGTTTGGGGGAGTAACGCACACAGTTATATAAACATGGATGTGACAGAGTAACAAATGCATGATAGTCATATTAACATGTAGCTTATCACTGGCAACAGCTGTACCAGGCTAGTATGCTAATGTAGCATTTGCAGGTATATATACACCCTCTAATATTACTGTGTGCTCACATGTGACACCTGTTCATGTTGCAGCAAGTCCCAACAGGTCAGCTGTGAGGTCCACGGAGTTACAACAGTGTGGACCTTGTGTGTGTATGGCACACACATATGGAGAGATCTGTCTGTGTCAGATATATTAGCATCTGTACACGTTCATAGAGCAAGGGACATACTGCAACTGTTTGTGAAGGGTGGGCATATATATGTTGGTGAAGTTTATTATGTGCATATTTCTATGTAGGTTGTAGTGTGTGGCAAACAAGACAGCATACAGTGCTGGTATATGACATGTGGTGGTTAAATGCTGTGGGTATGATTTGTCAGGTTTGCAGTGTTGCAGCCAGTGAGGCCTGCTAAAGCTACATGGGCTGAAAACACCTTCAATGCATTCCGCACAACACTGTGCAATATTATTACATAACAGTATACCTTGCAACCTTCTCATAATTGATATTCCCACCATGAAAGGTGGACTGTATATGTGCCTATATGTATATCTATATGTACACTAATGGATGTTTATATTTATGTGTGTGTGTGTGTGTGTGTGTGTGTGTGTGTGTGTGTGTGTGTGTGTGTATATATATATATATATATATATATAGATATATATATATAGATATATATATATATATATATATATATATATATATATATATATATATATATATATATATAGATATATATATATATATATATATATATATATATATATATATATATAGAGAGAGAGAGAGAGAGAGACAGGGTCATATTTACTGCGACAGATGCCTGGTGACAAAGCCATTGACTCAAGCTCAATGTTGAAACTGCATTGGCATCCCTTCTGGCAAAAACTCTGCACCCATGAACTACCACATAGGTGGTAGTCTACTTAACACCAAAAGTGTGATAAGAGACCATGGGACACAGGCAAACAGTAGTCTCCCCTTCGATAATCACAGTGCCACACTAGTCATGTAATCTGTCTACATGGCACACCTCATCACAAAAGGTGTGTCATCCAGGGAAATATAGGTCAGTGTTCCCCTCTACTCATCACACATAAAGCCCATTATAGAGTACAATGCCCCATGTGGTATGTACCTCACAAGACATCTACAGCAACTGGAAATGACACAGACATACCTCACAAAGAGTAATACCAGCCTCAACCAGATGCCCTATTCAGACCATTTCACAAACCCACAACTAGACTGTGTCGCATACCGCCTACACAGAGGTGACCTCTGCCTAACAAACTAAGCTATGTCAAACCCAGAGCTGTTGGACATGCTCCACGTAAACAGATCACAATCTCTATGAGCTACACGCTCTAGGGACCCAAACCTTTTGACCACAATAAACAGCACATGCTGGAGGGATAGATTCCTGTCTCAGAGACATCCCATACTCTGGAACAAACCAACTATCCATAGCAAACAAAGCTTCTAATTAGCAGTCATCATAAATAATCCTGAAGATTGTATGGGAGATAGTGAATACACCCAGGCAATCACCTCTGTGTCTCTGCTTGACAGGGCCACGTGAAATGTAATGACCTGTGTGTCAAAGGCCAGGGTAGCATATGGCTAGGCTTCTATAGGCCCTAGGGCCAATAGCCTCTTACCTACCTATGAAGTGATACACACCCACATGTACTTGTTGCAATAATTGCTATGTGATGTTGACTGAGTGTGATGGTGAATGTGTTGGTGAATGTGTCAGAGTTTGGTATATGTGTGATAGCTTAGTGGGAAACTATTTCTGTCATGGTATTATGTGTCCTAGCTGTAATCCTAGCAAAAGATGTGTATACAAAGCAGTACGCCATATGGTGTGACGTAGTCCCTTGTTGTCGACTGGGGTGCCCATTGTAGGCTAAAGCAGTACCTGTATGCTTATTGAGTGTTACTGCTGGTGAATCCAACTCCTGTATGAACTGTAGTACTACCTGAAGCTGTATGCCTAAACAGCACAGTATGGTGTATGTCCACATTTATTGGAACCACTGTTCCATGTGTACCCTGTAGTCCTCACAGATTACATACCTCAGGCATAAGGTCTCGTAACTACTGACACACAGTACTGTAAGATACACAGGTAAAGGTCACCTGCGTTGCCATACCTATGTGTCTGGTATGTATGTCTGATGTGTGTGTGTGTATGCCTGTACCATGGCCTTAGTCAAATGTGTGTTACAAGATATAACTGCGTATCTAGCAACATGTATAGTCTAGTACAGCAGTATGCCACCTATATTCACGAATGTGCACATATGTTAGGCAGGGGTCTGCCATCAACGATTAGTGTGGTATACTGGTAATACTGTCACTGTACTTTACAATCATTGCAATGGATTACATAATTTATGATGTATTAGCATGATATATACCTCCTGTGGCTAGGTGGTGCATTGTGTTGCATACAGTGTGCCATGTACTGTTGTATAGTCTTACATACAGTTTCAACTTTGTTGCTGTGAAAAACATGTTTTGATATATAGAGTGTGCCAGGCACTGTCAGGCAGTTGAGAACTGATATGTGGTATTGAAAGTGTGTATCTTCTGACATCCAGTAGGTTGCTATATATGGCAGTTAATTGATATCTGTACTTTAGAATATTATGTGTGCCACATGACTTGCTCACACATATTGTTTCATTGTCTTCCAGGATTATGTCCCACCATCATAATCCCGCCTATAGCACGGCGGAGGAAGAAGTGATCACAGCCAGCCTGGTGCAGCACTATGCCCTGCTGTTCTCCAGAACCAGCCAGGACCAACATGAGCGGACTGTGCTGTGGCAAGATACTGTCCATAGGGTAAATGACATAGGCATGCATAACCAGAGATATGAGCAGGTACGTCATCACTGCAGTGATTTAATTAGACATGTCCGGCAGCGTGCATCTGATATTCGCAGACAATGGCTTGCCACAGGTGGGGGGGTAGCCATCCATCCCCCCTTCACCAGAGTGGAGGAGCTGCTCCTGAGCCAGGTGGCTCCTGGCCAACAACAACCATAAGAAGTAACATGTGTCATCATGTAGGCCGGAGCCACCCAGCAAGGTGACATGGAGCGTGCAGGTAACATGGCATAGCTGTAGACTACTGTTACCTCTATTGGTAGAGCATGCTTATGTGAGATGAGTACTGTGTAGTTAGACAATGTGGTGCCTAGTGTTGTGCAATACTAATAATTAGGAATAGAATCTGTAGACCTGTGACTGTCAACCGTTGTACTACTGTAAGACTGCAAAAACACAGTAGCAATGCCACAGTTGTTGCCACTGACAAAGTGTCTCATATCCTTGTAGGTCCTTCTGGTGTGACATCAAGGCAGCAGACCCATGCTAGTGAGTGTGTTCTACCTTTAATATTGCTAATTAAATGTGCATGTCATAGGTGAGATGAAGGCCATGTACACGTAACACACCTAAGCATAATGCATGCTGTGCATGTTTGCTGTGAGACTATGCACATCCCAGTAACGTGGGTAGCTGCCTAAAACACATACAATACACAGAGCATCCCACACAATTGTGGCACCACTGATGTGGACATTGGATAGGCAGAGTCGATGCACATGCACACAACATACACAACTTTGTCATATGCAGTACACGTTAACATGCTACACATGGTGTATTCAAACACCTGCTGAAAGGTCACACTACAGTATCCCAAATGTCATCCACACAGCACACATAATATACCTGAGGAGTAGATGGCTCACATGTGGCTGTGCGACACTCTTCAACACATAACACATTCATGTTAGGCAATGCCCCCTATTGTGCACCTTACTAACCCATGTAACAACTGGCTGTGAAATGTTGACTGTAGCCATGGTACTGCAGTTCCGGTACAGCATGGTATGTGCCAGTCTGGCACACATTAGTAGTGTTGAGTGACCACATGATGCTGCATGATGATGGCTCATGGTAGTACACCCTATCCAGTTACAGTGACCACAGTACTGCACATAGCATTACCTGCTATGCACTTCACTGCTGTGTGTGTGTGCAAACCTAGGCACCTATACACAATATGCATAGCAATCACCATTTGTACAAAGTGACACATATATGTCTTGTAATGCTATTGAGTGTATAGGTCACATGACACACACTGTGTCTGTGTGATGTTTAATGTTGCAGTTTTGTTACAGAATGACATATCATTTCTGGCACTGGCACATCCACAATAAGTCCTACACTCACCATAACCACTGTACAATGGCTATGTTGAGCAATGGTATTCCATCAGGTATACATGCACCACTCATCCTGTGTGTATGCATAGCATGCATGTGCTAAACCTCTGTCCACAATTATCTGCTAAAGACACAGACGCTGTAATCAGAAGTGGATATCTATGTGACACACAGATACACATCCAACCATGGTATGTATACCTATGAGAGATGGTGCACAGGACATTCCAGAGCTTTTAATACTTGCACAGCAATGTTGTGCCATGTACACAGTGCATTACAGGGTGAGGCAATCACTGAACAACAACACACATGCATCAAAGACATGTATAGTGTTATTGGTAAGGGCTGTCAACACCCACACTGCACGCTGTTGGGAAACACACATCCTGCATGCTGACACTTGTGATATAACTGTTTGCCTTGTGATACTGTACCCCACCATCGTCCGCTATTGAGTATGTTCTGGATTGCTGGTGGTTGTGGTGTGTGTGTGTGTGTGTTTCTGTTTTAGTGAGGAGTGCATTTGTGTGTATGTGTGCATGTGTGCATATGTGCATGTGTTCATGTGTTCATGTGTGCATGTGTTCATGTGTGCATGTGTGCATGTGTTCATGTGTTCATGTGTGCATGTGTTCATGTGTGCATGTGTGCATGTGTTCATGTGTTCATGTGTACATGTGTTCATGTGTGCATGTGTTCATATGTTCATGTGTTCATGTGTGCATGTGTTCATGTGTGCATGTGTGCATGTGTTCATCTGTGCATATGTGCATGTGTTCATGTGTGCATGTGTGCATGTGAGCCGATATCATGTACAGGTCGTAAAGTGTGTTTCCTGTCTTCCTCTCACAGGTGCTGACTTTGGGCTGGTTCTCTGCAGCAGGGAAACTGATGTCACTGAGCAAAATAGTGATACTGATGACAGGTGTGTTGAGGCACAGGCATGTTTGTCAGGGTCTGTCTTTGGGCCACCAATCAACAGTACACAAGTATCCACTCCATCCATGCACACAGTCATACTGCCAATACATCCATCACCAATGCCCTTAGCTGAAGGACAGCGTACAGTCGGCATTGGCCAGGATAGTGTGGTATCCATGGCACATGCATCCCCACACAGCAGCCATACCCAGATGTCTGGAAGGGTACCACATAGGCAGATGCCCAGGGGTTCTCGTTGGAGCATTGCTGCTCATCATGCCACTGGCAGATGTGCCACAGGTCTTACAACCTCATGCATGTTCCATGCTGTCATGGAGACACAGGCACGTATGGAACGGTACACCAGACAGGGACTAAGGGCACAGAGGGCACATAACACCACTGTCATTGACAGTATCCATGACCTAGCAGGCGCCATCCGTAATTACACCGAGGTCACTGATAGATGTTGGGGAGAGACATTAGATGTCCTCCGCAATGTCATGTCCATGTGTCAGGACAGTGTGGGACAGTTGAGTTGTCGACATGGACGTATGCCAGCAACATCAGCAGCTGGCAGCCGCCGTGGACGTCCATCAAGTCACAGCCGCTCCCATAGTGCCAGTACCAGCCCCAGCAATGTTGGGGGTGGGCTGTCCATAGAATGTCCTAGAGGACCACGTGCACATGGCTCTGGCCAGTCCCAGCAGGGCCTGGGTCCATTGTACATCCATCTACCTCTGGGGTTAGTACCCAGTCTGGCTTAGTACCTGATAGTGTCAGTAGCACCCCTGACAGGCACAGGTACCATATCCGTGGCCAGAGATGGTGATCTGTAAAGCCTGGCAGGTACAGTCTGTGGCTGTCCCACAAATACCCGTATATGGCGGCCAGATGGTGAAACTGTGTGCATGCAGACACACACACACATAAACCACACACCTAAGGCTAACACATACCAGCATACATTACATCAACATTGGCCCATAGCAGTGCTCTTGCCCCTCACACATGCACACACACACACACGCACACACACACACACACACACACACACACACGCACACACACACACACACACACACACACACACACACACACACACACACACACACACACACACATACACACACACACACATACATGTTGATTGGATGGCTCACTGTAGGCCTCTGGCAAACCAACAACACACCCTGTGCATATGATGAAATTGGTGCCACCTCCTATCATCTGTAACATCGATGCAGGAACCGGCTAACATGGTGCTGATGCACAGGGTGACTTTATAGCAGTACAGCAATGTTAGCATGTTGTCAGCAGTAGAGTGTAATGATATGCTTGAAGGTGTAGCTGAGCAGGCATGATGCATTAAAGCTATGAATGTCAGTTTAGTATTGTTTACACCTGGGTTAGTTCCAATAGTTTATTGTCCGCCCACGTGCCACTTGACTGATGTGTGTAGTATTGGCAGCATGTGTTAGAGAGTGGACAGTATGTGTGGGATGTGTGTAGCTCAGATTTGCAGGTGTACATTTGTGAACATGGTGGAGATGCACTGTCTGCATGTATGTGCATAGTGGACACATGGCCAGAGTGACATGCCCTGTATTACACAGTGTTAACACTCCATAGTTTCTATTGGTGGCCAGTATGCATTGTACTACACACTTTTAGGAATCTGACTACACATGTGTGTATGACATGGTCTGACACTGTGCTGTGAGTGATACTGTTACTATCTGTCATTGTTTTGCATTCTGGTAGTACACATAACTTCAACAGCCTGACCAAAACCAATCGTTAGATGATGTCTTGACAACTGACACACAGATGTAGGACACACAGCAACATTTGGATCCTTCAGGTACTATACTATGCCAGTAACTAGTGGTATTCACCTGCACCCATTACTGAGGCCACTCCTGTTTGGCATATAGCTCTCTTAGGTACAAGCAGTCAAAGTAGGGATATGTCTGTCCACATCTGGTAATGCATACTGTGGCCTAAAATGCATTCTCCAGATGACACACACATCCTCCACAAGGGTATCATACAGACAGACGCCTGTTGTCAAGCCCATGCTGTAAAGCTATAAGCCAAACTGAGCATAGTCATCCACCTTTACAGAACATATTATCCCCACAGTACCGCATAGGTAGTAGCCACCAACATGATGAACAGGTACCGATTTGTACATGCAACCAAGTGTTGCATCATCTCTCCTTTGATAATCACATTTCCAAAGGTATTTTTAAATCCCTCGGTGGATCACATAAGCAATACGGGGTCTGCATGCATATCCACAAAGGTTGTTGTACACCTGTAATAAATAATCATCATTTACAGACATTGCTGTGTTTGAACGGGTTTGACATATACCTCGGCCATAAACCCTCACTCACACATTTCAATAGAAACAGTAATGCGTATGTGTGACACGGATGACCTAGGCTAGGGATGACTGCAGTGGCTGGCCTTGTCACAAGCATACAGATGTGACCAAAGGTCTGGGAAGCAGCAGCACAGTCTGGCAAAGATGACAGCTGTGTTCTTGAAGAAAGCAGGGTTCCCACACATGCAATAAATGAGGTAATATGTACATATATGTATTTGCCACACAGCTAGCTCACATGTGCAATACATACTGATATGTCATACGGTAGTAAAAGCAAAGCCCACGACACATTGATCAACAGTGTCACACACATACAGCACACACACTCACAAAGTGCAGGATTCAAACCCCTCCCTAACTACTTCATGATACTATAGGAGTACACATTAACACGATGCATTATACACATTACTGGGAGTTTTCTCTTCCACAGTTATGTTTGTAGGATGGTGACATCATCAGACTTGACAAAGAATAGTTTACCACTTTTAAAGTGTTTTACTACTCTCCTAAAAGATTGCTCCTTCCCCCAGGAGACCACACACAATTGTCAAGTGCAGGATTTAAATCCCTACTTAACTATTTCATGATATTAGAGGAGTACGCATTAACACAATATGCTATACACATTACTGGGAGCTCTCTTTTTCACAGGTATATTTGTAGGATGGTGACATCATCAGACTTGACAAAAAATAGTTTACCACATTTAAGGTGTTTTATTATTTTTCTGAAAGGTTGCTCCTTCACCAGGAGACCACAGACAAACACACACTTGTCAAATACAGGATTCAAACCCCTATTTAATTACTTCATGATACTAAAGGAATACGCATTAACACGATGAGCTATACACATCACTGTGAGTTGTTATTTCCACAGGTATATTTGTAGGATGGTGACATCATCAGACTTGACAAAGAATAGTTTACCACTTTTAAGGTGTTTTACTACTCTCCTAAAAGGTTTCTTCTTCAACAGAAGACCACACACACAGCTGTCAAGTGCAGGATTTAAACCCCTACCTAACTACTTCGTGATACTAGAAGAAGCACACATTAACACAACGTGCTATACACTTTACTGAACACTTTTTCTTCCACAGGTTTATTTGTAGGATGGTGACATCATCAGACTTGACAAAGAATAGTTTACCACTTTTAAGGCATTTTACTACTCTCCTAAAAGGTTGCCCCCTTCACCAGAAGACCACACACAAAGTTGTCAAATGCAGGATTCAAACCCCTACTTAATTACTTCATGATACGAAAAGAATATTCATTAACACGATGTGCTATACACAGTACCGGGGGGGGGGTGGTCTTTTCCTCAGGTATATTTGTAGGATGGTGACATCATCAGACTTGACAAAGATTAGTTTATCACTTTTAAGGTGTTTTATTACTCTCCTAAAACGTTGCTTCTTTCCCAGGAAAACCGACACAAACACACACTTGTCAAGTGCAGGATTTAAACCCCTACCTAACTATTTTATGATACTACAGGAATACGCATTTACACGCTGCGCTATACACATTACTGCATGTTATTTTTTCACAGGTATATTTGTAGGATGGTGACATCTTCAGACTATACAAAGTGGGTTACATTAGGTGGGCTACATTGAAGGAATGTCTAAACACTTTGGCCATGTAATCATCAAAGGGGAGTTTACTATCTACCTGTGTCCCCAGGGCCATAATGACTTTCTCCATACATACTGGATTACCACCTATGTGGTAATTTGTGTGCACTTTGTTTTACCCAAAGTGGATGACTATGCATTCTTTGCCATTCAGCTTGAGGGCATTGTTTTGACACCAGCTATCTGTCTCTGTAAGACACTTCTGGAGGATGTCTGTGTCAGCCGTACAGTCGATTATGGACCACAGTTACCATTCATCTGCAAACCTGTTCAGCCATACACCTCCCGTGCTTGCCTGTACCTCTGAGCAGTATCTACTGAACAGGTGGGGTCCAAGACCTGTGGGATGCCATTTGTGACTGGCTTAGAGCTGTATATGGCATCCACAAGTCTGAACATGTGTGTTTGATCTGTGAGCCACTTGGCCACCCATCCTGTGACATAGCTGTTAATGTTCAAGCTGGTACGCTTGTCCATGATGACAGAGTGGGGAATGGTGTAGAAAGTCCTTTGTGAGGTCCAAGTGGGCTGTGTGGACTACTTTCACCTCCATCTATGTCCTTGGTAACTGTTTGAAATAAGTCAACTAGGTTTGGGAGCCAGGATCTGCCTTTAACAAGGCAAAGTTGTGTACAGTCCAGTGTCTGGAGGTCTCCAGTGTCTCAGTTTATGAGTTCCATGACAATTTGCTCAATAGCTCTGTAGACCAATCTGAGTAGGCATATTAGGCAATGGTTTCCAGTTTCTGTTGTGGCACCCCCTTTGTGGAGCTGGATGACTGTTAGTGCATGCCATTCTTTGGATATATAGCCTGTGGTACACTTGAGTCTGTACAGTGAATGTATGTGAGGATGTAGTTCCTTATGGGCCTAGTGTAAGACGTAGCCTGGGACACCATCCAGTCACATTGATGCTGTGTTCTTAGCTTTGGTGAGGGTTGTCTTTACCTGCAAGTCCATGACGTCTGGGGCTCTGCATCCTTCTTTGATGGACACAGGCTCTTTTGAGGGTGATGGGGGGAGTTTACACTGAACCTGTCCCCCTGGATGTGGGCAATGAAAGTTGGTTTGTTGTATTTCTTTCCTTTTTTCAGTAGCTGACTGCATATTTGGAAGTTGACACCTACATGTCTGGTATAGCTACCGAAGGCTTTGTGGTTGTTATTCTTACATTCCTTGGCTATTTGTCTTTAGAAACTGTCTTTGGATTATTTTATGAGCGATCATTGTTTCTTCCTGATAATGATCAGCGATGCCTTTCCTTTAGTGAAGTTGGATCTATCATGTGTTCGTTTCCTCCTTCTGTTGTCTAGCTTATTTATGGCCAACAACCACCTGATTGTTGTCCTATTTTTGGAGGAGTGCATCTTGGCTTTCTTTATGATGTCTCATTCCATGCATCCCTGTAGATGCTCATCGGATGCACTTGTAAATGATTCTGCAGATTTTTTACCATCATCCTATAGCAAGAGGTCTTCGGAACGTTCCACTTTGGTCTTGGGAAGTATCCAGTTTGCTTTTGCAAATGTCTTCACAGTGGTTTCATTGACTGGGTGGGGGTGGGCGGGGTGTGGATGTCCAGTGTGATTACTTAATGATCTGATATTACCAGCGAGGGGTTTATCTCTGTTGTGGAACACTGGTACTCCATGTTGGTGATGATCATGTCCAGTATGTTGTCACCTCTAGTGGGCGTGGTGACCAGCTGTTACAGGGTGTTAGAGTTCTTAAACTCTATGAAACATTGGGCAAAGGACATCATACATGAGTAATTCCACCACTCAATATTTAGGTAGTTGTAATCTCCTCATATAACGGTGTTTGATAGGACCTTTATATTTGCCACTGTTCTCCGGAATACTGAGTGAGGTTCCTGAGACAAGGTGCATGATCTGTAGCAGGCTACAATCTGATGGGCAGCTTTGCCCAATGTTAGTTGCACTTGCATGGTCTCCAAGGCCTCATGCTGTGCCACTAACCTGAAGGTGTGGGTATCCATAAGGCAAATGGGTACACCCCTTCATTTTGTATTTCACTCGTGGTTTTGGGTCCGAAGGTCAGAGGGATTGTGAGTGTTTTATGTGGAGCATATCCAACAGCTCTGTGTTTGACATAGCTTTGTATATTAGGCAGTGAACACCTCTGAATGGGTGTTATGCAAGGGAGTACGGATGGAGCATTTTGCGATGGTCTGTGTATGGCATGTATTTCAAGCCACTAATGCTCTTTGTGAGGTATTGCTGCTGGCTTTCCAGTTGTTGTAGTTGTCTTGTGAGGTACATAGCAACAGTGGTGTTGTACTCTATTATAGTTCTAGTGAGTGATGAGTAGAAGGGAACAATGTCCTCTTCTATTCTGCATGTGATGCATTTTGTGATGAGGTGTGCAACATAGGAGGGTTTCCTGACTACTGTGGGAATGTGATTATCGCAGTTGTATCAACTGTCCATCTGTGACCCAGGGTCTCTTGTCACACTTTCAGTGTGAAGTATACTACCACCTATGTTGTAGTTCTTGGCTACAGAGTTTTTAACAAAGGGGGTGGCAATGCACCCTTTGGCATTGAGCTAGAACCCATGGCTTTGACAACAGCCATCTGTCTCAGTGAGGCCCTTTTGTAGGATGTCCACATCTTTAGTGTTTACAATTATGGCTCCTAGTTTGCAGTCCTCTGGCAACTTCAGTAGTCACAGACCTTCCATGTTAATGTTTACTTCAGGGAAGTAGATACTACACAGCCTGGGAAGTTATCTAGTCTCATGGCTGCTGTGATACTGGCTTTGGAGAGTGTTTTTTACCTGTGCAGCCATGATGACAGCAACTTTGCAGTCTTCCATTATAGAGATGTGCTCTTTCATGGGTGAGAGGGGGTAAAGTTAACACTGATCCTATCTGCCAGGATGTTGGCAATATCAGTTGGCTCTGTACATTTAGTGCCATTGAGCTGTAACTCAGAACAGATCTGAGTGTAACCATGACATGGACCTGTGTGTTGGGCAGAAATCTCCTGAGTAGACAGTATACAACAGAGTACAGATTGGGTTACATTCAGTGTTGTTGCATGAGGCAACTATTTGAGGCCAGTAATCCCCTTGTTAAGGTACTTCATTGGTCTTTCTAGCTGCTGAATGTGCCTAGTAAGATTCAACGCAAGTGTGTTGTGGTACTCTCTGACAGGACTGATGACTGCTGAGTAGAGGGAACCTCCTTTGACCTACATGCACAGACCTTGTCAGTTTGTGTGAACACACAATTTTTCCCAACAAAAAGAT